>NC_137149.1:111762325-112066997 GCF_951394435.1 Stenella coeruleoalba
AGTTTGAGAAGGATAGGTGTTAGCTCTTGTCTAAGTGATAGAATTCCCTGTGAAGCCGTCTGGTCCTGGGCTTTTGTTTGTTGGAAGAATTTTAACAACAGTCACAATTTCCGTGCTTGTGTTTGGTCTGTTTATATATTCTATTTCTTCCCAGTTCGGTCACAGAAAGTTGGGCTATTCTAAGAATTGGCCCATTTCTTCCATGCTGTCCATGTTATTGGCATATAATTGCTTGTAGTAATCTCTCACGATCCTTTGCATTTCTTCAGTGTCAGTTGTTACTTCTGCTTTTTCATTTCTATTTCTATTGATTTGAGTCTTCTCCCTTTTTTCTTGTTGAGTCTGGCTAATGATTAATCAATTTGTTTATTTTCTCAAAGAACCAGATTTTAGTTTTATTGATCTTTGCTATCATTTCCTTCATTTCTTTTTCATTTATTTCTGATCTGAGCTTTATGATTTCTTTCCTTCTTCTAACTTTGGGGTATTTTTTGTTCTTTTTTCTCTAATTGCTTTGGGTGTAAGCTTAGATTGTTTATGTGAAATTTTTCTTGTTTTTTTGAGGTAGGATTGTATTGCTATAAACTTCCCTCTTAGAACTGATTTTGTTGCATCCCTAACATTTTGGGTCATCATGTTTTCGTTGTTACTTTTTTTCTAGGTATTTTTTTGTTTCCCCTTTGATTTCTTCAGTGATTTCTTGGTTATTTAGTAATGTGTTGTTTAGCCTGCATGTGTTTGTATTTTCTACAATTTTTTTCTTGTAATTGTTATCTAGTCTCATAGCATTGTGATAGGAAAAGATACTTGATACAATACCAATTTTCTTAAATTTGCCAAGGCTTGACTTGTGACCCAAGATGTAATCTATCCTGGAGACTGTTCCATGAGGACTTGATAAGAACGTGTATTCTATTCTTTTTGAATGGAATGTCCTATAAATATCAAGTCCATGTTGTTCAATGTATCATTTAAAGCTTGTGTTTCCTTATTTATTTTTATTTTGGATGATCTGTCCATTTTGAAAGTGGGGTGTTAAACTCCCCTACTATGATTTTGTTACTGTTGATTTCCCCTTCTATGGCTGTTAGCATTTGCCCTATGTATTGAGGTGCTCCTATGTTGGATGAATAAATAATTACAAATGTTATATCTTCTTGGATTGATCTGTTGATCATTACAGAGTGTCCTTCTTTGTGTCTTGTCTTCTTTATTTTAAAGTCTGTTTTGTCTTATATGAGAATTGCTATTCCAGCTTTCTTCTGATTTCCATTTGCATGGAATATATTTTTCCATATCCTCACTTTCAGTCTGTATGTGTCCCTAGGTCTGAAGTGGGTCTATACGGGTCTTGTTTTAGTATCTATTCAGCCAGTCTATGTCTTTTGGTTGGAGCCTATAATCCATTTACATTCAAGGTAATTATCAACATGTATGTTACCTATCAACATGTATGTTACTTATTACTATTTTCTTAATTGTTTTGGGTTTGTTGTTGTACGTCTTTCCTTCTCTAGTGTTTCCTGTCTAGAGAAGTTCCTTTAGTATTTGTTGTTAACCTGGTTTGCTGATGCTGAATTCCCTTTTTTTGCTTTTCTGTAAATGTTTTCATTTCTCCGTCAAATCTTAATGAGATCCTTGCTCGGTAATCTTGGTTGTAGGGTTTTCCCTTTCATCACTTTAAATATGTCCTGCCACTGCCTTCTGGCTTGCAGAGTTTTTGCTGAAAGATCAGCTGTTAACCTTATGGGGATTCCCTAGTATGCTATTTGTTTTTTTCCCTTGCTGCTTTTAATATGTTTTCTTTGTATATAATTTTTGATAGTTTGATTAATATGTGTCTTGATGTTCTTCTCCTTCAATTTATCCTGTATGGGACTTTCTGCACTTCCTGGACTTGATTGACTATTTTCTTTCCCACGTTAGGGAAGTTTTCAATGTTATCTCTTCAAATATTTTCTCAGTCCCTTTCTTTTCTCTTCTTCTTTCAGGACCCGTATAATTCAAATGTTGATGCATTTAATGTCATCCCAGAGGTCTCTCAGACTGTCCTCAATTCTTTTCATTCTTTTTTCTTTATTCTGCTCTGCAGTAGTTAGTTCCACTATTTTATCTTCCAGGTCACTTATCCGTTCTTCTGCCTCAGTTATTCTGCTGTTGATTTTTTATTTCATTTATTGTGTTGTTCATCATTGTTTGTTTGCTCTTTAGTTCTTCTAGGTCCTTGTTAAACGTTTCTTGTATTTTCTTCCTTCTATTTCCAAGATTTTTGATCTTTACTATATTACTCTGAATACTTTTTCAGGTAGAGTGCCTATTTCTTCTTCATTTGTTAGGGCTGGTGTGTTTTTACCTTGCTCCCTCATCTTCTCTGTGTTTCTCTGTCTTCTCAGTTTGCTTTACTTTCTATGTTTGCGGTCTCCTTTTCACAGGCTGCACATTTGTAGTTTTTGTTGTTTTTCGTGTCTGCTCCCAGTGGCTAAGGTAGGTTCAGTGGGCTTCCTGGTGGAGAGAACTGGTGCCTTTGTTCTGGTGGGTGAGGCTGGATTTTGTCTTTCTGGTGGGCAACACCACGTCCAGTGGTGCGTTTTCAGGTGTCTGTGACTTTATTATGATTTTTGGTAGCCTCTCTGCTAATGGGTGGGGTTGTGTTCCTCTCTTGCTCATTGTTTGGCATAGGCTGTTAAGCACTATAGCTTGCTCAGGTCATTGAGTGGAGGTGGATATTAGCATTGAGATGGAGATCTCTGGGAGAGCTTTTGCTGTTTGGTATTATGTGCATCCCGGAGGTCTCTGGTGGATCAAGGTCCTGAACTCAGCTCTCCCACCTCAGAGGTACAGTCCTGACACCTGACCGGAGCACCAAGTCCCTGTCATCCACAGAGCTTTTGGGAAGTCTGAGGTCTGCCAGCGTTCAGTAGGTGTTCTGTAGGAGTTTTCCACATGTAGGTGTATTTCTGATGCATTTGTGGAGAGGAAGATGATCTCCACGTCTTACTCCTCCACCATATTGAATCCCCCGCCCAAAATACTTTCTTGTGTTTCTTACTAAGACAGAGTAAAACTTTCCCAGAAGCCACATAGTAGATTTATGCAATAGCAGACAACTCATTGGATAGTAACCAGTGTGTCCATGTGACAAAAAAAACACTGATAAAGGAGATGGAATCACCATGAATTATTAAGTACACATTGGTAAATGAATATTCTATATCTGAGCAAGTTTACGATTGTCTAAACAGGGAAGAAAAGTGATGGGACAGGGATAAACTTTGACTAGGTAACCAACAATGTCTGCCATAGCCATCTTGTTCCAGGTTCCAATGTCTGCTCTAACACAAAAATACCTGCTATTTTAGTTTGCTAGGGCTGCCATAGCAAACTATCACAACTTTACAGGCTTAAAACAACCGAAATTTATTGTCTCACAGTTCTGGTAGCTAAAAGTCTGAAATGAAGGTGTTGACAGGACCATGTTCTCTCTAAAACCTGCCCAGGACTCCTTCATGGTGTCTTCCTAGCTTCTTGTGTTTGCTGGAAATCTCTGGTGTTCCTTTGCTTGTAGATACAGCACTCCAATCTCTGCCTCCATTATCACATGGCTTGACTATTGCCTGTTGCCTGTATGTCTCTGTTTTCTCTTCTCATAAAGACTTAGTCATATTAGATTAGGGCCTAACCTAATGACTTCATCTTTACTTTGTTACATCTACAAAGACCCTATTTCCAAATAAGGTCACATTTACAGGTCCCTGAAGATAGGAATTTAACCCACCTTTTTGGAGGAACACAATTCAATCCATAACACCTACACAGTGATGCTCTTTCAGGGTTACCAATTCAACCCATAACACCTACATAGTGATGCTCTTTTAGGTTACCAATGCTGTAACATTGTTTCTTGTGAGTCTTTCCCTGTGAAACAAGGTCTGGAGTCTCCATATCATAAGACAGCAGGGTCTAATAAGGTTCGAAGACTTGAGTACTATTTGGGTCATCTTGGGAAAGCCAATTATTTTCTGTGAAACTGTCAGTTTCCTTACCACATAAGATCTTCACAATATGATACTCTGATCAAAAGACATTATTTGTCTGGTCTCAGAAGAACCCTCTAAAGGAGATGAATTTGCCCACCATTTTTGATTATATTAAACATTAGATCATTTAATTTACCACTTTCTACTGTCATACTCATGAAATATTCTGATTATAAAGTCTTTCCATGTGATAGGTTTATATAATATGTGAACTCTCTCTCCCTAAAGTTGTTACATTTCACAGTATAATTTGAACCATTGGCTTTAAAATATTATGAAAAAACAGATTTTGATTTTTTTTAATTTCCAAATTCTCAGTGGTAGAACTTGATGATCTGCCTTCTATTAAGGCAGGTTCTAAAAGTCAATGTGACAGTCTCATTTTCGTTAATGTATAATGTGTTTACTTGTTGGGAAATTTGCAATTTGAGGTGCTTATGGTTTAATAGTAGAGACATAATTATTGATTGGGATATTACATTATTGAATATAATAGGAAAGTATAGAGGTGAATGAGGTCAAGTTTTTACAGGTGGAGTTTGTGAAGAAAAACATCCTCACCTCCAGTTACAGGATCAAGATGGTCCAGAAGAAAGGGAATTTCTCTAATTCCACTAGCATCTTTAACAAAGTTTGAAGAAGCCAAGTGTGTGAGTAGACAAGCCCAGCACAGACCAAGTTGGGTTTCAGGAGAGTCACAAGAATTCAAAGAGACTCGAATGAAAAGGTGAGAGTTGGCTCTGATGCTGGGACAGGACTCATGCTTTAGTGACTATAGTAATTACTATTTGTGTCTGCCTGATACCCCTTTCTCTACTAGAACATGCCTGTGTGTGTGTGTGTGTGTGTGTGTGTGTGTGTGTGTGTGTGTGCTTCTACTCTATTCAACTAGGTACAATTTTCTGTATTCATTTCATGTTTCTTTTGGAAAATAATGTGCATAAGCAAACATGAAATTAGTGTATGGTCAATTTGTTTCCTGATACATTAATCACATTGGAACAAAGTCACATTTTTTAAATAAGCGTAATAGCAGAACTGATTATATTCCTAGAATAAAGCATATTTTCTCTCCATCTAACTAAAGGTGTTTCATGGCAATATAGTTGAACAAAACTTTTCCTATTTGGTAATATAACAACTTAAAACCAATTTCCCCCCAAATTTATGTGAAACCCATTAAACTAATAAAATGGATGCACATTCGGATATCCAATTTTATACAGTTGTGTGACATTGCTATGATATGCTGCTTGCTTCAGTAAAAATAGGAATATTTTACAGAATTCTGTAAAATTCTATATTCTACAGACCCAGCTTAAATCAATATTTTTAATGTTGTTGTTGTGTATTTAAAATGCATCTTTGTGCTAAATTACTTTTTTCTCTGACAAATAATCACACAAGAAAGAGTATAAAAACATTAATTGTTAGTTGGAATAATCAAAAATCTGTTCAGCATTTCCTTTACAATACTGATTTCTACACATTTCTATCAAGTAGAAAAATGCTCTGTAGGGAGAACATTGCAAATATTGTTTCAGTGGGGTTTTTAGATTTGTTTCATTCTTTGATTTAGTACTCTGTGTATTTTTTTTTAATTTTTATTTTATATTGGACCATAGTTGATTAACAATGTTGTATTAGTTTCAGGTATACAGCAAAGTGATTCAGTTATACATATACATGTATCTATTCTTTCAAATTCTTTTCCCATTTGGTTATTACAGAATCTTGAGCACAGTTCCCTGTGCTATACAGTAGCTCCTTGTTGGTCATATATTTTAAATATAGTAGTGTGTACATGTCTATCCAAAATTCCCTATCTGTCCCTCTCCCATCCTTCCCCACTGGTAACCATAAGTTCACTCTAACTCTGTGAACCTGTTTCTGTTTTGTAAATGAGTTCATTTTAATCATTTTTTTAAGATTCTGCATATAACTGATATATGATATTTGTATTTCTCTGTCTGACTTACTTCACTTACTATGAAAATCTCTAGTTCCATCCATGTCACTGCAAATGGCATCATTTCATTCTTTCTTAATGGCTGAGTAATATTACATTGTATATAGGTACCACATCTTCATGCATTCATCTGTCGATGGATATTTAGTTTGCTTCTGTGTCTTGACTACTGTAAACAGTGCTGCAATGAATATTGGGGTGCATGTACCCCTTCAAACCATGTTTTCTCTGGATGTATGTCCAAGAGTAGGATTGCTGGATCATATGGCAGCTCTAGTTTTAGTTTTTTAAGGAACTTCCATACTGTTCTCCATAGTGACAATATCAATTTACATTCCCACTGACGGTGTAGGAAGGTTCCCTTCTCTTTTTTTCACATCTTTATTGGCGTATAATTTGCTTTACAGTGTTGGTTAGTTTCTGTTTCACAACAAAGTGAATCAGCTATATGTATACATGTATCCCCATGTCCCCTCCCTCTTGAGCCTCCCTCCCACCCTCCCTATCCTATCCCTCTAGGTCATCACAAAGCATTGAGTTGATCTCCCTGAGCTATACAGCAGCTTCCCACTAGCCATCCATTTACTTTTGGTAGTGTATATATGTCTATGCAACTCTTTCACTTTGTCCTAGCTTCCCCTTCCCCCCACCGTGCCCTCAAATCCATTCTCTACACCTGCATCTTTATTCCTGCCCTGCCACTGGGTTCATCACTACCACTTTTTTAGATTCCATATATATGTGTTTAGATTCCATATATATATGTGTGTTAGCATACGGTAGTTGTTTTTCTCTTTCTGACTTACTTCACTCTGTATGACAGACTCTAGGTCCATCCACCTCACTACAACTAATTCAGTTTCATTCCTCTTTATGGCTGAGTAATATTCGATAGCATATGTGTGCCACGTCTTCTTTATCCATTGATAAATTGATAAAGACATTTAAGACATTTAGGTTGCTTCCATGTCCTGGCAATTATTAGTGCTGCAATGAACATTGTGGTACATGTATCTTTTTGAATTATGGTTTTCTCAAGGTATATGCCCAGTAGTGGGATTGCCGGGTCATAAGATAGTTCTATTTTTAGTTTTTTAAAGACCATCCATAGTGGCTGTATCAATTTACATTCTCACCAACAGTGCAGAAGGGTTCCCTTTCCTCCACACCCTCTCGAGCATTTATTGTGTCTAGATTTTTTGATGATGGCCATTCTGAACTGTGTGAGGTGATATCTCATTATGGTTTTGATTTGCATTTCTCTAATGATTAGAGATGCTGATCATCTTTTCATGTGTTTGTTGAACAAACGTATATCTTCTTTGGAGAAATATAGGTCTCCTGCCTGTTTTTGGATTGTGTTGATTGTTCTTTTTCAGTTGAAATGCATGAGCTGCTTGTATATTTTGTAGATTAATCCTTTGTCAGCTGCTTCGCTTGCATATTTTCTTCCATTCTGAGGGTTGTCTTTCGCCTTGTTTATTGTTTCCTTTGCTGTGCAAAAGCTTTTAAGTTTCATTAGGTCCCATTATTTTATTTTTGTTTTTATTCCCATTACTCTAGGAGGTGGGTCAAAAAGGACCTTGCTGTGATTTATGTCATAGAGTGTTCTACCTAGGATTTCCTCTAAGAGTTTTACAGTGCCTGGTCTACATTTAGGTCTTTAATCCATTCTGAGTTTATTTTTGTGTATGGTGTTAGGGAGTGTTCTAATTTCATTCTTTTACATGTAGCTGTTCAGTTTTCCCAGCACCACTTATTGAAGAGACTGTCTTTTCTCCATTGTATATTCTTGCCTCGTTTGTCAAAGATAAGTTGACTATAGGTGCATGGGTTTATCTCCGGGCTTTCTATCTTGTTTCATTGATCTATATTTCTGTTTTTATTCCAGTACCATACTGTCTTGATTACTGAACATTTGTAGCATAGTCTGAAATCAGGGAGGCTGATTCCTCCAGCTCTGTGGTCCTTTCTCACAGTTGCTTTAGCTGTTCAGGGTCTTTTGTGTTTCCATACAAATTGTAAAATTTCTTGTTCTAGTTCTGTCAAAAATGCCATTGGTAATTTGATAGGGATTGCATTGAAGCTGTACTATAGTATATAGTCATTTTGACAACATTGATTCTTCCAATCCAGGAGCATGGTATAGCTCTCCATCTGTTTATATTATCTTTGATTTCTTTCATCAGTGTTTTATAGTTTTCTGAGTACAGGTTTTTTGCTTCTGTAGTAAGGTTTATTCCTAGTTTTTTTATACTTTTTGTTGCCATTGTTGTTAGTGTATAGGAAAGCAAGAGATTTTTGTGCATTAATATTTTATCCTGCAACCTTACCAAATTCTAGTAGTCTTGTGACATTTTTAGGATTCTGTATCTACATACAGTATCATGTCATCTGCACACAGTGACAGTTTAACTTCTTTTCCTATTTGTATTCCTTTCATTTCTTTTTCTTCTCTGATTGTCAGGGCTAGGACTTCCAATACTATGTTGAATAAAAGTGGTGAGAGTGGTCATTCTTGTCTTTTCCTGATCTTAGAGGAAATGCTTTCAGTTTTTCACCATCGAGAATGATGGGTTTGTCTGGGTTTGTCATATATGGCTTTTATTATGTTGAGATAGGTTCCCTCTATGCCCACTATCTGGAAAGTTTTCATTGGAATTTTGTGTTAAATTTTGTCAAAAGTTTTTTCTGCATCTTTTGAGATGATCATATGGTTGTTATTCTTCAGTTTGTTAATATGGTGTATCACATTGTTTTGCATATTTTGAAGAATCCATGCATCTCTGGGATTAATCCCACTTGAATACAGTGTGTGATCTTTTTAATATGTTGCCGGATTGTCAGTATTTTGTTGAGGATTTTTGGGTATATGTTCGTCAGTAATATTGATGTGTAATTTTCTTTTTTGTGTGTGATACCTTTGTTTGTTTTTGGTATCAGGGTGATGGTGGTTTCATAGAACGAGTTTGGTAGTGTCATCCCTCTGAAATTTTTGGAAGAGTTTGCAAAGGACAGGTGTTAACTCCCCTCTAAATGCTTGATAGAATTCACCTGTGAAGCCATCTGGTCCTAGACTTTTTTTTGCTGGAAGATTTTTAATTACAGTTTCAATTTCATTACCTGTGATTGGCCTTTTTAAATTTACTAATTCTTCCTGGTTCAATCTTGGAAAGTTATACCTTTCCAAGAATTTGTCCATTTCTTCCAGGCTGTCCATTTTATTGGCATATAGTTGCTTGTAGTAGTCTCTCATGACCCTTTGTATTTCTGCAGTGTCAGTTGTAACTTCCCCTTTTTCATTTCTAATTTTATTGATTTGCGTCCTCTTCCTTTTTTTCTTGATGAGTTTGGCTAATGGTTTATCAATTTTGTTTATCTTATCAAAGAACCTTTTAGTTTTATTGATCTTTGCTATTGTTTCTTTCATTTCTTTTTCATTTGTTTCTGATCTGATCTTTATGATTTCTTTCATTCTACTAACTTTGGGTTTTCTTTGTTCTTCTTTTGTTAGTTGCTCTAGGTGTAAGACTTGATTTGAGATTTTTCTTGTTTCTTGAGGGAGTTTGAATTAGTATAAACTTCCCTCTTAGAACTGCTTTTGCTGTGTCCCATAGGTTTTGGATTGTCTTGTTTTCTTTGTCAATTTTTTCTAGGTATTTTTAAATTTCCTCAGTGATCTCTTGGTTATTTAGCAGCACACTGGTTAGCCTCCATGTATATGTGGTTTTTTACAGCTTTTTTCCTGTAACTGATTTCTAATCTCATAGTGTTGTGGTCGGAAAAGATGCTTGATAAAATTTGTTTTCTTAAATTTTCCGAGGCTTGATTTTTGACTCAAGATATGATCTGTGCTAGAGAACGTTTCGGGTGCACTTGAGAAGAAAGTGTATTTTTCCACTTTCAGGTGGAAAGTCTTAAAAATATCAATTAAGTTTATCTGGTCTATTGTGTCATTTAAAGCTTCTGTTTCCTATTTTAATTTCTGTGTGGATGAGCTGTCTGTTGGTGTAAGTGGGGTGTTAAAGTCTCCCTCTATTATTCTGTTACTGTTGATTTCTCCTTTTATGGCTGTTAGCATTTGCATTATGTATTGAGGTGCTTCTATGTTGGGTACATAACTATTTACAGTTTTTATATCTTCTTGGATTGATACCTTGATCATTATGTAGTGTCTTTCTTTGTCTCTTGTAATAGTCTTTATTTTAAAGTTTAATTAGATATGAGAATTGCTACTCCAGCTTTCTTGTGATTCCCATTTGCATGCAATATGTTTTTCCATTCCCTCACTTTCAGTCTGTATGTGTCCGTAGGTGTGAAGTGGGTTTCTTGTACACAGCCTATATAAGGGTTTTGTTTTTGACTCTATTCAGCCAGTCTGTTTCTTTTGGTTGGAGCATTTAATCCATTTACATTCAATGTGATTATCAATATCTATGTTCCTATTACCATTTTCTTAATTGATTTGGGTTTGTTTTTGTGGGTATTTTGTTTTCTTTTGTTTCCCACTTAGAGAAGTTCCTTTAGCATTCGTTGTAAAGCTGGTTTTGTGGTGTTGAATTCTCATATCTTTTGCCTATCTGCAAAGATTTGATTTCTCCATCGAATCTGAATGAGATCCTTGCTGGGTAATCTTGGTTCTAGGCTCTTTCCTTTCATCACTTCAAATATATCCTGTCACTCTCTTCTGGCCTATAGATTTTCTGCTGGGAAATCAGATGATAACCTTATGGTTATTCCCTTGTATGTTATTTTTTGCTTTTCCCTTTCTGCTGTTAATATTTTTTCCTTGAATTTAATTTTTGTTAGTTTGATTAATATGTGTCTTTGTGTGTTTCTCCTAGGTTTTATCCTAGGAGATGGGAGTATGGGACTCTCTGACCTTCCTGGACTTGAGTGGCTATCTCCTTTCCCATGTTAGGGAAATTTTCAACAATAACTTCTTCAAGTATTTTTTCAGACCCTTTCTTTTCTTCTTCTGGGACCCCCGTAATTCGAATATTTGTGCATTTAATGTTGTCCCAGAGGTCTCTGAGACTTTCAATTCTTTTTATTCTTTTTTCTTTATTCTGGCCCATGGCAGTTATTTCCACCATTTTATCTTTTAGCTCACTTATCTGTTCTTCTGCATAAGATATTCTGCTATTGATACCTTCTAGAGTATTTTTTAACATCTTTATTGGAGTATAATTGCTTTACAGTGTTGTGTTGTGCTAGTTTCTGTTGTATAATAAAGTGAATCAGCTATACATATACATATATCTCCATATCTCCTCCTTCATGCATCTCCCTCCCACCGTCCCTATCCCACTCCTCTAATTTCAGTTATTGTGTTGTTCATCACTGTTTGTTTGCTGTTTAGTTCTTCCAGGCCCTTGTTCAACATTTCTTGTATTTTCTGTTTTCTTTTTCAGAGGTTTTACATCATCTTTACTATCATTACTCTGAATTCTTTTTCAGGTAGGTTGCCTATTTCATCTTCATTTATTGGTCTTGTAGGTTTTTATGTTGCTCTTTCGTCTGTAACATACTTTTTGTCATTTCATTTTATTTTTTGATGTGTGGAGCCATATTCCTGTCTTACTGGCTGTTGAGCCTGTGGCATCCAGCACTGAAGTTTGCAGGCAGTTGTGTAGAGCTGGGTCTTGGTGCCAAGATGAGGACATCTGGGGGGCCTCACTCCAATTAATATTCCCTGGAATCTGAGGTTCTCTGTTAGTCCAGCAGTTTGGACTCAGTGCTCCCACCACAGGAGCTCCGGCCCAAACCCTGGCCTGGGAACTAAGATCCCACAAGCCACAAAATGTGGCAAAAAAAAAAAAAAAAGGAGCAGTACAATAACAAAGAATAAAAAATAAAATAAAATTAGAACGATAAGAAAACATATTTGGAAAAATAAAAATATAACAACTGAAACTAGATAAAACAAAACCACAACAGAAAAAGGAAAGAACAGAAAAAAAGGGAACAAGTCAAAAAGAACAGAACAATAATGAAGTATAAAGAATAAAATAAAATTAGAAAAAGAAAAGGTTTGTTAGAAAAAATAAAAATATAAATGAATCAACAACAACAAAGTATAACAGAACTCCATGTGAATGAGAGTCTTGGTTGTAGGTTCTTCCCTTTCACCACTGTAAATGTATCATGCCACTCCCTTCTGGCCCGCAGAGTGTCTGCTGAGAAATCAGCTGATAACCTCATGGGGATTACCTTGTATGTTATTTGTTACTTTTCCCTTGTTGCTTTTAATATTTTTTCTTTGTCTTTAACTTTTGACAGTTTGATTACTATATGTCTAAAAGTGTTCCTCCTTGGGTTTATCCTGTATGGGACTCTCTGTGCTTCCTGAACTTCTGTGACTCTTTCCATTCCCACGTTAAAGAAGCTTTCAAGTATAACCTCTTCAAATATTTTGTCAGGTCCTTTCTCTTTCTCTTCTCCTTTAGGGAGCCCTATAATGCAAATGTTGGTGCATTTAATGTTGTCCCAGCGATCTCTTAGATGGTCTTCATAACATTTCATTCTTTTTTCTTCATTCTGTTCTGCAGCAGTGATTGTATTCCAGGTCATTTATTCGGTTTTTTGTTTGTTTGTTTTTTGGCAGTACGCAGGCCTCTCACTGTTGTGGCCTCTCCCCTTGAGGAGCAGAGGCTCCGGACACACAGGCCCAGTGGCCATGGCTCACAGGCCTAGCCACTCCATGACATGTGGGATATTCCCGGACTGGGGCACCAACCCATGTCCCCTGCATTGGCAGGAGAACTCTCAACCACTGCACCACCAGGGAAGCCCCCATTTATGCATTCTTCTGCCTCAGTTATTGTGCTATTAATTCCTTCTAGTGTGTTTTTCATTTCAGTTATTATATTGTTCATTTCTGTTTGTTCTTTAGTTCTTGTAAGTCTTTGTTAAGCATTTCTTGTATCTTCTCAATCTGTGCCTCCATTCTTTTTCCAAGATCTTGGATCACCTTCACTACCATTACTCCAAATTATTTTTTTGGTAGATTGGCCATCTCAGTTTGGCTTAGTTGTTCTGGGATTTTATCTTGTTCCTTCATCTGAGATATATTCTTCTGCTGTCTCAACATTTTTCTAAAATTTATATTGGAATAGAGTTGCCTTACAATATTGTGTTAGTTTCTAGTGTATAGCAAAGTGAATCATCTGTACGTATACATATGTCCCCTCTTTGTTGGATTTGCTTCCCATTTAGGTCACCACAGAGCACTGAGTAGAGTTCCCCGTGCTATACAGTAGGTTCTCATTAGTTATCTATTTTATACATAGTATCAATAGCATATATATGTCAAACCCACTTTCCCAATTCATTTCACCTCTTCTTTCCCTCTCGGTATTTATATGTTTGTTCTCTACATCTGTGTCTCTATTTATGCATTCTAAATAAGATCGTCTATACCAAATTTTTAGATTCCTCATGTATGCATTAATGTATGATATTTGTTTTTCTCTTTCTGACTTACTTCATTCTGTATGACAGTCTCTAGGTCCATCCACATCTCTACAAATGACCACATTTCATTCCTTTTTATGGCTGAGTAATATTAAATTGTATATGTGTACCACATCTTCTTTATCTATTCCTCTGCTTATGGATATTTGGGTTTTTTCCATGTCCTGGCTATTGCAAATAGTGCTGCAATGAACATTGGGGTGAATGTGTCTTTCTGAATTATGGCTTTCTCTGAGTATATGCCCAGTAGTGGGATTGCTGGGTCACATGGTACTCCTGTTTTTAATTTTTGAAGGAACCTCCATACTGTTCTCCATAGTGGTTGTATCAATTTACATTCCCAGCAACAGTGCAAAAGGGTTCTCTTTTCTCCACATACACTCCAGCATTTATTGTTTGTAGATTATGTGATGACGGCCATTCTCATTGGTATGAGGTGATAGCTCATTGTAGTTTTGATTTTCATTTCTGTAATAAATAATGATGTTGAGCATTTTTTTCATGTGTTTGTTGACCATCTGTATGTCTTCTTTGGAGAAATGTCTATGTCTTCTGTGCAGTTTTTGATTCGGTTTATGTTTTTTTTTGATTTTGAGCTAAATGAGCTGTTTGTATATTTTGGAAATTCACCCTTTGTCAGTTGCTTCATTTGCAAATATTTTCTCCCATTCTGAGAGTTGTCTTTGATAATTTGATAGGGATTTCATTGAATCTGTAGATTGTTTTGGGTAGTATAGTCATTTTCACAATATTGATTCTTCCAATCCAAGAACATGGTAAAACTCTGCATCTGTTTGTGTCATCTTTGACTTCTTTCATCAGTATGTGATAGTCTTCCACATACAGGTCTTTTGGCTCCTTATGTATGTCTATTCCTAGGTATTTTATTCTTTTTGTTGCAATAGTAAATGGGATTTTCTTAATTTCTGTTTCTGATCTTTCTTTGTTAGTGTATAGGTATGCAAGAGATTTCTGTGTATTAATTTTCTATTCTACAGTTTTGCCAAATTCAATTGATGAGCTCTAGTAGTTTTCCAGTAGCATCTTTAGGATTTTATATGTATAGTATTATGTCATCTGTAAACAGTGACAGTTTTATTTCTTCTTTTCCAATTTGGATTCCTTTTTCTTCTCTGTTTGCCATGGCTAGTACTTCCAAAATTATGTTGAATAAAAATAGTGAGAGTGGACAATCCTTGTGTTCTTCTTGATTTTAGAGGAAATGCTTTCAGTTTTTCACCATTGAGAATGATCTTTGCTGTGGATTTTTCGTATATCACTTGTATTATGTTGAGGTAGGTTCCCTCTATGTCTGCATTCTGGAAACTTTTCAACAAAAATTGGTGTTGATTTTTGTCAAAAGCTTTTTCTGCATCTCCTGAAATGATCATATGGTTGTTATTCTTCAATTTATTAATATGGTGTTTCACTTGATTGATTTGTATATATTGAAGAATCCTTGCATCACTGGGAGAAATCTTACTTGATCGTTGTGTATAATCCTATTACAGTGTTGTTGGATTCAGTTTGCTAGTATTTTGTTGAGAATTTTTATGTCTATGTTCATCAGTTGATATTGATGTGTAATTTCTTTTTTATGTAACATCTTTGTCTGGTTTTGGTATCAGGGTGATGGTGACCTCACAGAATGAGTTTGGGAGTGTTCCTTCCTCTGCAAAATTTTGGATGAGTTTGAGGAGAATAGGTGTTTAACTCCTCTCTAAATGTTTGATAGAATTCAACTGTGAAGCCATCTGGTCCTGGACTTTTGTTTGTTGGAAGATTTTTAATCACAGTTTCAATTTCATTACTTGTGCTTGGTCTGGTCATATTTTCTATTTCTTCCTGGTTCAGTCTTGGAAGGTTGTAGCTTTCTAAAAGTTTGTCCATTTCTTCCATGTTGTCCATTTTATTTGCATATAGTTGCTTGTAGTAGTGTCTCATGACCCTTTGTATTTCTGCAGTGTCAGTTGTTACTTCTCCTTTTTCATTTCTAAGTTTATTGATTTGATTCCTGTCCTATTTTTCTTGATGAGTCTGGCTAAAGGTTTATCAATTTTGTTTACTTTCTCAAAGAACCAGCTTTTAGGTTTATTGATCTTTGCTATTGTTTTCTTTGTTTCTATTTAATTTATTTCTGCTCTGATTTTTATGATTTCTTTCCTTCTACCTACTTTGGATTTTGTTTGTTCTTTCTCTAGTTGCTTTAGGTGTAAAGTTAAGTTATTTATTTGAGATTTTTCTAGTTTATTCATGTAGGATTATATTGCTATAAATTTCCCTCTTAGAACTGCTTTTGCTTCATTCTATATGTTTTGGGTCATTGTGTTTTCATTGTCATTTTTTTGCAGGTATTTTTTAAATTTCTTTGTTGATTTCTTCAGTGGTTTCTTGGATTTTTAGTAGCATATTGTTTAGCCTTCATGTGTTTGTGTTTTTTACAGTTTTCTTCCTATCACTGATTTCTAATCTCATAGTGTTGTGTTTGGAAAATATGCTTGATACGATTTTTTTCTTAAATTTACCGAGGCTTGATTTGTGACCCAAGATGTGATCTATCCTGGAGAATGCTCTGTGTGCACTTGAGAAGAAAGTGCATTCTGCTGCTTTCAGATAGAATGTCCTATAAATATCAGTTAAGTCTATCTGGTCTAATGTGTCATTTAAGGCTTGTGTTTCCTTATTAATTTTCTGTCTGGTTGATCCATCCAGCTGTGTAAGTGGAGTCTTAAAGTCCCCCACTATTATTGTGTTACTGTCAATTTCTCCATGTATGGCTGTTAGCATTTGCCTTATGTATTGAGGTGCTCCTATGTTGGGTTCATAAATATTTACAATTGTTATATCTTCTTCTTGAATTGATCCCTTGATCATTATGTAGTGTCTTTCTTTGTCTCTTGTAACAGTCTTTATTTTAATGTCTATTTTGTCTGATATGAGAATTGCTACTCCAGCTTTCTTTTGATTTCCATTTGCATGGAATATCTTTTTCTATCCCCTCACTTTCAGTCTGTATGTGTCTCTAGGTCTGAATGGGTCTCTTGTAGACAGCATATATATGCGTCTTGTTTTTGTATCCATTCAGCCAGTCTGTGTCTTTTGGTTGGAGCACTTTAATCAACTACATTTAAGGTAATTATCAATATATATATATTCTTATTACCATTTTCTTAATTGGTTTTTGTTTGTGTTTGTAGGTCTTTTTCTTCTCTTGTGTATCCTGCCTAAAGAAGTTCTTTTAGAATTTGTTGCTAGGCTGGTCTGGTGGTGCTGAATTATCTTAGCTTCTGCTTGTCTGTGAAGCTTTTGGTTTGTCATTCAAAACTGAATCAGAGTCTTGTCGGGTAATTTTGGCTGTAGATTTTTCCCTTTCATCACTTTAAATATATCCTGCCATTCCTTCTGGCATGCAGAGTTTCTGCTGAAAGATCAGCTGATAACCTTATTGGGATTCCTTGTATGTTATTTGTCATTTTTCCCTTGCTGCTTTCAATAATTTTTCTTTGTCTTTAATTTTTGTCAGTTTGATTACTATGTGTCTCAGCATGTTTCTCCTTGGGTTTATCCTGTATGGGACTCTCTGTGCTTCCTGGACTTGGTAGACTATTTCCTTTCCCATGTTAAGGAAGTTTTCAACTATAATCTCTTCAAATATTTTCTCAGACCCTTTCTCTTACTCTTCTTCTCCTGGGACCCCTGTAGTTTGAATGTTGGTGCATTTAATGTCCCAGAAGTCGAGACTGTCCTCAAGTCTTTTGATTCCTTTCTCTTTATTTTGCTCTGCGACAGTTATTTTCACCATTCTGATTTTCAGTTCACTTATCTTTTCTTCTGCCTCAGTTATTCTGCTCTAGTGTATTTTTAATTTCTTCTAGTGTATTTTTCTAGATTCTTCTAGTGTATTTTTAATTTCAGTTATTGTGTTGTTCATCACTGTTTGTTTTTTCTTTAGTTCTTCTAGGTTTTTGTTAAACATTTCTATTTTCTGCATTCTATTTCTGAGATTTTTGGATCATCTTTACTATCATTACTCTGAATTATTTTTTTAGGTAGATTACCTGTTTTCTCTTCATTCATTTGCCTTGTGGGTTTTTATCTTGCTCCTTTATCTGCAACTTATTTCTCTGTCTTCTTTATCTTCTCTGACCTCACCCTGAGGTCTCCTTTCCACAGGTTACAGGTTCATAGTTCCTCTTGTTTCTGGTGTCTGCTCCCAGTGGGTGAGTTTGGACCAGTAAGCTTCCTCATGAGAGGGACTGGTGCCTGGGTTCTCGTGGGTGGTACTGGATCTCACCCTTTTGATGGGCAACACACATCAGGTGGTGTGTTTTGTGGTGTCTATGGGCTTAGTATGTCTTTAGGCAGCCTGTCTTCTGAGAGGTGGGTTTGTGTTCCTGTCTTGCTTGTTGTTTGTCATGGGGCGTTCAGCACTGAAGCCTCCTGATAGTTGGGTGGAGCTGGGTCTTGGAGTTAAGATGGAGACCTCTAGGAGATTTCTTGCCAAGTACTATTCCCTGGGACCAGGAGTTCTCTGGCATTACAGCATCCTGGCTTTGCACTCCCACCCCAGAGGCTCAGGCCTGACCCTTGTACCAAGATGCCACAAGCCACCAGCTTGGAAAAAATGGAATAAAGAGACAAGAGAAAAGGAAAAAATGGTGGAAGAAAACAAATGAAAACAAACATACATACAAAACTCAAGACAACATAGCAAAGATAAAAAGAAGCAAACAGCAACAGCAACAATTAAAAACAAACAAACAGAATCACAGAGAAATGGTAAAAGCAAAACCAAACAAACAGAAACTAAAAGAAACAAAGAAACACATGCACATACACAATAATAAATGAAAACAAAAACAGAGAAAGCAAACAGCAAAAGAACACCAAACAGAAGAATCCCAAAATGAAATCAAACAGAAAAACAAAACTAACGAGAAGAAAAAATAAAAAGCAAAACAAAAGCAGAATGCATAGTGAAGGAAAAGCAAAGAAAACAAAACAAACACACAAAAACAATAAAAAGAATAAAAGATTAAAAAAAGATAAGATCAAGTAGAATACAGGAAAAAAGATTAAAGAAATAGAACAAAAGAAAGAAGAAAACACAGAACTGCATAAAAGTAGAAACAGAAACATTAAAAAATAAAAAGTACATTAAAAACATTTTCAAAAGAAATTTAAATAAAAACAATAATTAAAAAACAACAGAACAAAACACAAAAAAATAGTAGTAATCATATTGTCACTGGGGTCTCAGCTGTCAGTGCCTTTGCCCCTACCGTGAGTTACAGCCAACCTCTGCCTCCCTGGGAAGCCCTCCAAAACCTCTAGGTCTCTGGTTCCAGTGTGGGCACTGTGGGGCAGCTCAGACTCTGACATGGCCCAACACCTATGTGTACTAGTCCTCAAGGTCCAAAGCTGCTAGAGTTAGACTGGTTTCAGTTTTGGGAACACTCATTGTCGATTCAAATATTCCATAGATTCAGGGTTTACCAAACTGATTGTGGGGATTTAATCTTCAGTTTGTGCAGCTACATGAAAAGATTTTTGTTCTTCTTCCTTAGTCACCCTGCCTCTGAGGCTCAGCTGCGATTTTAGCCCCACCTCTGTGTGTGGATCACTCACAGTAGTCTGCTCCCAAGGCTATTCTGGAGCACTTGGTTCTGCCCTGGTGAGGACATGGCATGTGGTTGGTATGACTGCCTGGTTTGTGGGGGGCCCATTAGTGACAGGTGCGTGGGAAAGCTGGTGGCCATGGGTGCGACATATCTGGCCCTAGTGGAAGATTTTCCTAGCACCTGTTGGCTGGTGTAAGAAGGTCAGACCTGGTGGTGGTTTTTCTTAGTGCCTGGTGGTGGCTGCAAGAAGGCCAACACTGGTGGGGCCTTTTCCTAGCCCCTGGAAGGGCAGGTGACCAGTGAGTGGGGAGAGAGAGGCTACAATGGCAGCTGCACTCCCTGTGCATCACTCAAGAGTGACACCTTGCTTCTATGGCAGTCTGGATTTCCTCCAAAAGCATTCTTGACTATGTATTTCCTCCCTCCTGTCCCCTCAGCCTGTCTCCTCTCAGCCGGCTCTGCCTGTCTCATCTTGTCTAGATTTCTGTGATTGTGGTTCCTGTCCCTCCGGCTGCAAGGTTGTTGTTCTTTCTTCTGCTGTTTACCTGCTGGTGGATGAGGATGTTTAAAAGGTTTGCGCAGGCTTCCTGTTGGGATGGCTTTGTTCCTGCCTGCTGGTGTGTGGAGCTGGATCTTGTTCCTATGGTGGGCAGGGCTATGCTCAGGAAGACTTTAAGCAGCCTATGTGCAGATGGGTGGGACTGTGTCCCTGTCCTGTTAGTTGTTTGGCCTTGGGGCATCCCAGAACTGGAACCTACAGGCTGTTGGGTAGGGCTAGGTCTTGGAGGGGGAAATGGTGTCCTCCAGGAGGGCTCACACCAATGAGTATTTACCGGAGCTAATGCTGCCAGTGTCTTTGTCCCTGCAGTGAGCCACAGCTGCCTCCCACCTCCACACGATACCCTCCAATACTAGCAGGTAGGTCTGGCCCAGTCTCTTATGAGGTCACTGCTTTTTTCTCTGGGTCCTGGTGCACACTAGACCTTATGTGTCTCTCCAAGAGTGAAATTTATGTTTCCCTGAGTCCTTTGGAATTCCTGCAATTCCCCACTGGCTTTCAAACCCAGATTCTCTGGGTGATCCTCCTCCCATTGCCAGACCTCCAGGCTGGGAAGCCTGATGTGGGGCTCAGAGCTTTCACTGTTGTGGGAGATCTTCTGTGGTATAATTATTTTCCAGATTGTGTGTCACCTATCCAAAGGGTATGGAATTTGATTTTATTGTGATTGCACCCTTCCTACCAGCTCATTTTGGCTTCTTTGTCTTTGGATGTAGGGTATCTCTTTTGGTAGGTTCTAGCATATTTTTTATCAATGGTTGTTCAGTAGTTAGTTGTGATTTCAGTGTTTCTGTAAGAAGGGCTGAGCTCATGTCCTTCTACTGTACTATCTTGCTGGCCAGTATTATTCTTTAAATAATTTTTAAAATTAATGCTTTTATTTCCTTCGGTCTGTCTTAGGAACTTGGCGAACCTGAATAACGTGTATTAGTCTGCTACCGCTGCCACAGAGAATTACCCCAGACTGGGTGGCTTAAACAACAAAAGTTTTTGCTCTCATTTCTGAAGGCCAGAAGTCCACGATCATGGCCTTGGCAGACATAGTTTCTTCTGAGGCCTCTCTCCTTGGCTTGTAGATGGTCACTTTCTCCCTGTGTCTTCATGTGATGCCTCTTCTGTGAATCTGTGTCTTAATCTCTTCATATAAGGACACCAGTCACAGTGGATTAGGGCTCACCCATATGACCTCATTTACTTTAATTACTTCTGTAAAGGACTTATTTACAAATACAGTCACATTCTGAGGTTCTGGGGGTTAGAACTTCCACAGAATTCTAGAATTTGGGGAGGACAAAATTTAGGTATGAAATGAAAAAATTTATATTTTTAAATATATATTTTTTTAAATATATTTTAAATATATTTTATATATATTTTAAATATATTTTAAATATATTTTTAAATCGTAATGACTCTGAAGTACGGGGTTATCTCACTCAATACCAAGAAAATATCCTCTTAGTGAGATCGTTTATTTTCATCCTTCTTCTCACACTATTCAGTCTTTGAAAAACAACACATTGTCTGTACAGAGAGAGGCAAATATCATTACTGGGAAGTGTAGAGTAAATTTAAAAGAAAATTATGAAATAAGGAAAAAGAGATTAAAACTCTATGTTGCACTTTCCCTTGAATCTCAAAAAGTAAAGCACCAAAAGATTTTGTCCTTTCAAAGGAGGGTATACCCTGTGACCACCTCCTTTTCTCCTGTCTCTACTCCAGCCTTAAGTTCATGTTCTTTGCCCACCAATTCCTCTTTCAAGCTTCTCTGCTCTTATCTCAAGCTCCTTTGCATGACAAAATTCCACTTTATTCCACAAGGGTGGACCCACAACATTCATTCTGCCACAATGCCCCATGAGTCACGCAGATCCAGAAACAGCACAAGACTCCCGTCTTAGAGACATCAGTCTCTAAGCTTTGCAGAAAACTGAGGTAGAGGGGGGATAGTCAGTTGGGAGATGATTGTGAGAAAGGGATTTGTTCAGTCCCATGTTCAAAGACAGACGCTGGTTCTGAAATCTAAATGTCATTTTGTCTGCCAGTGTGCTGGCAGACACACTCTCAGTGTGTCTATTCTCCCAAAAGAGAGACATCCATTTATTTTTACCCTGGAATTAGGATGGAAAACGTTGAAGATAAGAGTAACAATGCCTCTCCCACTATTAATGTTTTTCTGTTTCCTTGTATATTTTGGGGGATGGGGGTGGCAAAGAGAGGGTAACAAGGTAGGGTGACAGGGTAGGAAGAACAGTGTTCAGGAATTCAAGTCTTGGGACTTCCCTGGTGGCTCAGTGGTTAAGAATCCACCTGCCAATTCAGGGGCACAGGTTTGATCCCTGGTCTGGGAAGATCCCACATGCCACAGAGAAACTAAGCTGGTGCAGCACAACTATTGAGCCTGCATACCACAACTACTGAAACCTGTGCACCCTATAGCCTGCGTGCTGCAAATACTGAGCCCATGCACCACAACTACTGAAGCCCATTCACCTAGAGCCTGTGCTCAGCAACAAGAGAAGCCACTGCAGTGAGAAGCCTGTGCACCACAATGAAGAGTAACCCCTGCTCGCCCCAACTAGAGAAAGCCTGCGTGCAGCAGTGAAGACCCAATGCAACCAAAAATTTTTTTTAAAGGAATTCAAGTCTTGGGCTGCTGTCTCTGGCTCTGGGATTCGGTTTCAATTACAGTTAGTATTCAGAGTCTTTCTCTGATAGAAGGCAAACAGTTTGAATATGTTACTTCTGTCTACTTAAATGTAAGTTTCATGTAGTTTATGATGACTAATCCTATGCAGTACTTCATGGTCTGTAAACCCTGTTTTAGGATACATTTAAAATGTTCAAGGGATTGGGGGTATCTTTTTTTAAGCCAGTCACATCTCATTTTTTCACCATCTATTTAGTGAAGAGTTACTTCATTTAAGGATAGAACATATTTAAATATCAAATAAGGGAATACATTGTTAAAAGTGAAATCCATATAAATATCTTGAGCAAAAATTAATAATAACCTCCTAATTATAGCCTATGATTATTAGCTTCCAATGAGAAAATATAAGTTCTAATGACAGGAAGCATTATCAAAGAAACAGAAATATTTCATAATAAATGGTCCAACTTATCATGTATCTATAACAATTCTAATTTGTACATACCTAATAACTTGACCTCAAGCTACAAGGCAAAATTTGACAGAACTAAAGGGGGAAATGCATATCAAAATTCACAATGTAGATTTTAGTACACTGCTCCTAGTCCCTGATGGAATAAAAAGGGGAAAAAATGAGTCAGAATATAGAAGAAAATTTTTTAAGGGTAAAATTGTTACTAGTCAGAATCATGGCCAAGTTTGGGGGTACAAAGGAGACTTTTGGGATTCTAGTAAATGTTATATGTGTAGACATGGGTGGTGGTTACAGGAGTGTGTTCACTTTGTGACAGTTCATTGACCTGTATCCTTAAAATTGGTGCTTTTTTATGGATGTTCTACTTCAATTAAAAAATTAATTTTTTTTAAAAGGAAAGACTTTACCTCCAATAATCCCCTTTGCTTACTTAAATTTGCTTACACAAATACAAATATTTTTGTTTTCTTTTATCATATACAGGAAGAAAGTAACATTCATTGAATGTACACTGTACAGCTGGCAGCATAAGCTGGGTCTTGTTTTCCTCTGGCCAAAGATATTTGGATTTGGAACATGAAGTTTGAAAAGGAAGAAAATCCTTATCTGTCAATTTTCTCCTCCCCACATTTCAGTTGTGAATAATAATTTGGAGGAAAAAAATGTCACTGAGTAAGTAACATTTTTTCATGGACAAATAGAAAATTCAGAATAGAGAAATCACAAAGTCAAAAGCTTTGGTAAGAATAAAAATGTAATGTTCATGAGTCTGTAGAAGAATCAAAATTAAATATTGTTAATTCAGATTTCAATAATCTTCAATAACAGTGACAATAGTAACAATAATAGCCTATTTTTTTAAACATTTATCCTATGTCATGTACTCTATTAATTTTTGTAGCAGGTTAATACAGCACACATAGATTATCTCAGTTTCTGGGGGAGGTCAGAGTTTGGGCATGGTTTATTCAGGTTTTTTGCTTTAAGGACTCCAAGAGCTGTAATCATGGTGTCAACCAGGGCTGTGGTCTCATTTGAGGATTAATTCGGGAAGGATCTGATTCCAAGCTCAAGTATTTGTTCACATCATTCAGTTCCCTGTAGGCTGACAAATCGAGGGCCTCAGTTTCTTGCTGGCTGTTGGCCAGAGATCACCTTCAGTTCCTTGCTATGTGGGACTTTCCAATATGGCCACTTCTTCAAAGCTGGGAAGGGAGAGTGTCCTCTCAAGATGATGTTACAACCTTATATAATATAATCATATACATGTAATCACCCTCTCATCATCTTTGCTATACTCAACCAGAAGCAAGTCACAGGTCCTACCAACACTGAAGGGTAGGGTGCCATAGAAGGTCATGAATAGCTTTGTGGAGATTACGGGGTCTATCTTAGAGTATGTCCTCCATATGTACAATTCACATGGGTTATCCCATTTATTCTTCACAATAGCTTTATGAGGTAAGTACCATAATTGCCTCTATTTTACAGATGAGGAAACTCTGGCCCAGAGTTAATAATTTGTCCATCTATATGTGTTGAAGTTGTGATTCAAGCTGAGGCATCTAGAAATTGAGGTTATTTGCCTTTACTGGGTTAAGTCTTATTATTTCATAATTAACAAAAATTTCATAATAAAGTATATTACAAAAGGGGAAAATATTTTCAACTACTTTAGAAAGAATACTTTTTTTTAACATCTTTATTGGGAATAATATTGTTTTACAATGGTGTATTAGTTTCTGCTTTATAACAAAGTGAATCAACTATACGTATACATATATCCCCATATCCCCTCCCTCTTGCATCTCCCTCCCACTCTCCCTATCCCACCTCTCTAGGTGGTCATAAAGCACTGAGCTGATTTCTCTGTGCTGTGCGGCTGCTTCCCACTAGCTATCTATTTTATATTTGGTAGTGTTTATATGTCAATGCTACTTTCTCACTTCGTCCCAGCTTACCCTTCCCCCTTCCTGTGTCCTTAAGACGCTGTAGGAAACTAAGATCCCACATGATGCATGGTGTGGCCAAAAAAATGAAAGAAAAAGAAACCTGAAAAAGAATACATTTTTAATAGATCATTAATGGACTTAACCCAAACAATGAGTAAGTATATTACTTACTACTCAAACAAGGAGTAAATTCCCTCTCAAGATTTAAAAAAATTGAGCCTGAAATTATTTTTTCTCGGTTTATTTGTATTAAATTAATGAAAAATAGAGACTTCTAGTATTTTATTCACATATTCATGTTGGTTACAGGACTGTGCATTTTAGTGATACAGTTTCACATATTAAAGATATATTTAAACCAAGAGATGGAACTTATTTAAAATATTCATTACCCTTGTTTCAGAACATGATTTTGAATTTTTTTTATCACATTTCTAAAAGGAAAGTGAGAGAGAGAGAGGGAGAGAGAGAGAGAGAGAGAGAGAGAGATTACCTGATCCTAAGCATTTCATTACTAACTGGGTTAGGTTTAAATCATGTAATGGCACACTTAGGTAACTGCAGTCGTGAGGAGTAAATTCCTTGTGAATTCTTCTCATTTTATCCATTTGAGTTCTATGAAATATAAAATATGTGTCAGAAAGTAAGGTTTTAGTAGACTAAATAACACATTTTGGAAAACACTCACCAAGATACAGTACTCATTAGTAAATATTTTGCATTATTTTCCCCAAATAACTAATAGCAGAGAGTGATGACCAATAACTCTAATTCTAGCTTTCACTGAGAGTGTCAGTGGTATGCAGACCATGGGAGACATATATGTTGATAGGGCAGTGAAGGATTGCCTAATTAAATATTTGCAAGTAAATATTTCAGAAATAAATAGCATTACAAAAAAAAATCAGCATTATGCCAAGCAGTGAGTAACAAATTATGTATCATGGAAATGAAATTTTGAATTGGTTGAGCAATTTGCTCAAGTGTACACAGCAAGTGAAAAATATCCAGGATTTAAACCCTGGCAATTTGACCCAGTAAAACCTTCATCCAGTGTTTCTCAATCCAGGCGCTCATTAAAGCTTTGAACAAATATAAATATTTTTGCCACATATAAGACTAATTAAATTACAATCCCAGGGCTTGGGACTCAGGTATTTCTACTCCAGGGCTTCCCTGGTGATGCAGTGGTTGTTTGCCTGCTGATGCAGGGGACACGGGTTTGTGCCCCGGTACGGGAGGATCCCACATGCCACGGAGCAGCTGGGCCCGTGAGCTATGGCCGCTGAGCCTGCGTGTCCGGAGCCTGTGCTCCCCAATGGGAGAGGCCACAACAGTGAGAGGCCCACGTACTGCAAAAAAAAAAAAAAGTACTCCAAGGATTCTAATGTGTAACAAGGGTTGAAAAGCTGGGCTTTTTTCAATACATTGTCTTGCTCATATATCACTAAATTTTAGTACTCCATCAATTCTCTTATGTCTACTTTTCTCCTGTTTTTATTGTTTGTTTTTGTTTTTTAGATTTCATAATTAAGAGGACATAAATATTATGTATTTGGGAAACATATTCAGAATACGCTTCAGATACAAATTCTCATGGAAACTTGTCAAACATAAACAAGTAACAGAATGTGCATTTTTCTTTTTAAAGCAGTATCTTTTTAATTTTGATTAGTTTTGTTTCATCTCCTCTGTGTTACTTAAAGGAAAAATTTCATTTCTCCTGTGATCTTAATTCAAGCCAGTAAACATGGATATGTTCTTTTCTCTTTTTTTAGATTAAAGTGTTTTTTTAAAATAGATCTTTCTTTCCAGCATTTACTCTTTCTAGATTTTCTAAAAACTTTTATTTATTTATTTTTGGCTGTGTTGGGTCTTTTGTTACTGCGCACAGGCTTTCTCTAGTTGTGGCGAGCAGGGGCTACTCTTTGTTGTGGTGTTCGGGCTTCTCATTGTGGTGGCTTCTCCTGTTGCAGAGCACTGGCTCTAGGCATGTGGGATTCAGTAGTTGTGGTTCATGGACTCAGTAGTTGTGGCTCACAGACTTAGTTGCTTCGTGGCATGTGGGATCTTCCCAGGTCAGGGCTCAAACCCATGTCCCCTGCATTGGCAGGCGGATTCTTAACCACTGTGCCACAAAGGAAGTCCTCTAGATTTTTTGATAATGGCCATTCTGACCAACGTGAGGTAATACCTCATTGTAGTTTTGATTTTCTTTTCTCTAATAATTAGTGATGTTGAGCATCTTTTCATGTGCCTCTTGGTCACCTGTATGTCTTCCTTGGTGAAATGTCTATTTAGGTCTTCACATGGATATTTTATAACCCCAGTGCTCATGTGCTTTAATAATTGTTCTAATCGCTTCACAAAACAGAGATTTAAACTGTTGAAACCACTTTGGGATTAAGTTCAAATTAATCGTTGTTCAAATGTCAGCACAAGCTGAAACTTTAAGGGCATCTATAGGTGGTTCATTTACCTGATTTCTGAGCCATAAAAGATTTTTCCTGGCCTTTTGATAAAAGTTTCACATTGATATTACTGAAGAAAATTCTAGGCCTAGAACATTGAATTAGTGAATTTCTGTCACTGGTTTTGAAGAAACTAAGAACAAAATTTTCCTTAAATAATTAACTCCAGTTACAAGTTAAAATATATGTACCAGGTACTATGCTAGGTACTTTTATTACCTTATTTGTTTCTCACAAATATTTTATTCCTATTTTCCAAAAGCTATTATTTCCCGTTTTATAGGTGAGAAAACATAGGTCTCCTAGCTAGTGAGTGACAGCTCAGATACATCTAGACTGAGATATTTGGTATATCAGACTATGCTTTTAAAAATATATTTCATATCCGTATTTTCAAATGTGTTTTCAGTCAAAATATATTTTATGAGGTACACAGCCTAAGAAGAATACTTTTATTATGTAAAGCATAAAAGAAGACTGTAGGTTAAGAAAATACATTTTGGGAATTGAAACTGTACTGACACACTCCATGAAGAATATTCTACTCCATCCCTAAAAACTCTGAGATACAATCAAAAAGGAATCTGAGAACAAGAGCAAAAAGTCTGGAAGAGTCTGCTTGAGGAAATACAATTTGAAAAGTTCAAGATAAGTAAGAATATAAATGTGGAATTTCTGATACTCGGGCATTGCCATGATTTAAATAATTACTTATGATAACATGAAAATTATCCCACAATACTAAATTTGGCCATGATTGATTCTTATTTATTATGACTCTTTTATTACAAGGATGTGAAATTATACAGAATAGAACTGAGTTATTCTGAAACCACTCTCTAATAGAAAACTTTAAGATCTTTAAAAATGGATTTGGATCTTAATGCTCTATATGAAAGGGAAGAGATTCCTCATTCTATGATAATTTTCCAAAAGCTTGAAAGTTTTGTGCAGAATATGACTGAAATGTAGGGCAGTAATTTTATGCTATCATTAAGGCAAATTTGGTTAGATAAGAGCTATTTGCAGTTAAGAGTGTGATTTTCACATTACAATCCAAAAGAGTATGGAGAAAGAAAAATAAGTGATGCCAAGTTTGGTATAATTTGCCCAAGTGTTTGTTAATGCACAGGAGAAATGCAGTCAGTGAAAACTGCATTATTTTCAAAGTTTTTAAAAGCTGAGGGGAAAATAAGATTAATCTATGTGAATACCAATTAAACCCCAATAAAGAAAATAGTTCTAACTGCATTAAAACTAACCTCAGTTCTGGGGTCCGATCATGTTTTTACTATCCAAATCTTACAACCTGTCTTCTCAGTATTGCTGAGAAAGTGGAGAGATCCTTTTGCTTCAAATTTGAATATTAGATTTTAATGTTGATAATGACAGTTAATTACAATATCTAGATGGTAGTCACTTAGTTTTTATGCATAATTTTTGTTAAAAGCCTGGTCTCAAGTGTAGCTTTTAATGAAAATGACAAATGGTAAACTACTAGTTACTCTTGGGTCACATGCCCTAGAAAGTGATGTGTACTAGTTTGTATTGGTTGCAAGTAATGTAAATTGAACCAGTTTAAGCAAAAAAAGAAAATTTAGTGGGTCATATACCTGGGAAGTACAATGGGTGGTGCCTCTTTCCCACCATCTCTCAGCGCTGCTTCCAGCTGTGTGGTTTCATTCTCAGGCAAGGTCTTTCTAAGCTCCAAAAAAGAAAAACTTGAATTTTCCATATGCTGGTGACAATTTACATAGCATTTACCTTGCATTAGGTCTTATAAGTAATCTAGAGGTAATTTAAAGTTTATGGGATGATGTGTAGGTTATACGCAAATAATATATAATTTTATATAATGGACTTGAGCATCCACAGATTTTTAGTATTTGTGGAGGTCCTGGAACCAGTCCCCCATGGATACCAAGGGACGGTTGTATTTTAAAGCCTATTTGAAGCATACTAGACACATAGGCGTTTAGGATTATCAAGACTTCTTAATAAATAAAATTTCTTCTCTTTAAGAGTTCCTTTTTGTTTATGCCCATATTCTTTGTTCTGAAGTCAGCTTCGTCTGATATTAGTTTTCATTATATTTGGAAAATTTTCAGACATTATTCCTTCAAATTTTTTGCTGTCTTTCCTCCTTCTCCTTTGGGACTCCAATTGCACAAATGTTAGGCAACTTGATGACCCACAGTTCACTGAGTTACTATTCATGTTTAGTGTTTTTAGATATATTCTTCCTTTTTGCTAGCTTTGGTTGTTTTACCTTCAAATTCACTGTTCTTTTTTTTCCTGCAGGATCTAATTTGATGGTAATCTCATCTAGTAAAATTTTTATTTTGAATAATGTATTTTTCATATCTAGAAGTTACCTTTTTCATATGATCCACCTCCCTCTTAATTATGAACATTACGGTGTTTCTGATAATTACTGATAATATTCAACATACTTAAAATAGTTGTGTAATTGTCCTTGTAACTGAGCAGGATCCTATGGGGCCTTCCTGAGGCAGGTCTTTCCCCCGTATCCTCTGCTTTAGTTCCTCTCTCGAGTACCTAGATAACAACAAATTGAAGTTGTTAACTACTTGGTGACCATGAGTACATAACCCCAAAACTCTTGGAACCTAAGGACTGATAATGTTAACACCTGTGACACCACTTTGTTACCTCCCTATCAAACAATCAGAGAATTGTGCACAAGCTGATCCCATACCCTGTGACCCTCTTCCCTCACCTGGCCTTTAAAAATACTTTGCTGAAACCCTTCAGTTAGTTTGGGGTTTTGTGGGGCACGAGCCACCTATCTTCTTGCATGACCCTTGCAATAAACCCTTCTCTGTTCCAAACTCTGACGTTTTGGTTTGTTTGGCTTTACTGTGTGTCAGGAACATGATCTTGTGGTTGCTAACAATCTTGTCTGCTAATTCTATCATATTTGCCATTTCTGGGTCTGTTAATATTAACCGACTTGTTTCCTGATTGTGGGTCACATTTTCCTGTTTCTTTGGCTACTTATATTTGACTACATGCCAGGTATGATGATTTTTATATCGTTGAGTGCCTAATTTTGTTGAATTCCTTTAAATACTGTTGGAATTTGTTCTGGCAGGTAGTTGAGTAACTTGTGGGACAGTCTGAGTCATTTAAAACTTACTTTTATGCTTTTTTTTAGGGGCCTGTCTAGAGTATCCTCTAGTCTTGGGTAAATTTAGTCTCACCTCTAAGACATGACCAATTTTAGGATCTCTATTGATTGCTCTGTGTATCTAGTGGGTCCTTTCAACTCTGGCTAGTGGGAACTCAAGTGATTCATTTCTCTGGTAATTGTTCTTTCCAAAGAAGTTCTTTTTCTAGTCTGATGAGGTCTCACCCTATGCATACACAGACTGGTGTTCAAAGACTCAAGAGGTCCCTATGCAGATTTTATAACTCTTTCACTGCAATGTTCCTTCTTTTATGACTTTCTGTCTTGTAAATCCTTGACCCCTTGGCTTCCTCAAACCCTGATCACTGTCTTCTCAACTCAGTGAAAACAATTTCACTCCCTCTGTAGCAGTCGAAATTTTCTCTGGGAGGAAAGTTGGTGGGATCACAGTGCTTACCTTTGTGTTCACTTTCTATCAAGGACCACAGTCTTGAACTATTTTTTAATCTGTAAGTACAGTTGTTTCCCTTTTTGGGGGGGCGGTTAATTTTCTAGTTGTTTACAGCAAGAAGGTAATTCCAAATTCTGCTACTTTCACATGGAAATGCTATCAGTAATTTTGAAAATAACATTTCCTCTATGAATATTACCTTCCTTATAAGACTTATATGTGCAATATGGAAGTATTTTTTTCTTTTAACAAAAAAGGGTGCTCACATCCACTTGTCATGAAAACTTGCTTGAATGCAATTCATTACACAGATGATTTTCTACATTTTTCTTCATCTAGAAACAATATAATTGCTCATTAGAGTAGATAGAATTATTTTATTTGGTTTTTCTTTCATCATTGTACTTCTCATACAGCTGGCAAAATTAATTTTTCACCAATTGTATGGTTTATACAGTTCCTGATTTTGTTATTTTCTAAGAAACAATGAAATCTTTATCCTTTTGACAAGTTTATTTCTAATATTCTAGGGGGAAAAATTACTTCCTGAGTCTTTAAATCTGGGAACTTCAATACACATATTTGATTTTTCATGAGTATTTTTTCTTTGCAAAATATTAAGGTTTGTGGTCTCATGGAAATAGAGTACGAATGTTAGTACCTGTCCATTTTTATGCAAAATTAGAAAACCCAATTTTAAATATTCACTTGAATATTGACACTTTTTCTTTATATTTGACATTATAAATTATATGTTATAGACAGACAGGTGGATAGATAGAAGGATGGATAGATAGGTAGGTAGAGAGAGAGAGAGTGTAGATAATCTGTGATAGTAATGAAGCTGAATCCAGCCTCTGTACCCCAACACTGAATTAAATCTTGGAGACAGTTTTGGGTGACGTAGGAAAGAATAGCTTTATTGCTTTGCCAGGTAAATGGAGCCACAGCAGGCTAATGACCTCAAAACTGTGTGTCTCAATCTGGAGGGGATGTTATAATAATGGTTCAAAGAGGGCATAATCAGCTCATGGACATTCTTCTGAATGGTTGGTGGGGAGGTAATCAGGAGTCAGCGTCATCAACCTTCTGGTTCCAACCTATCTGGGATCTACGTGCCTGTGGGCAGCATACAGTTAACTTCTCCCACCTGGTGGGGGTTTCAGTATATGCAGAACAGCTCAACGATATAGTTATGTGTATCTCTTGCAAGGGAACCAGGACCCTGCCCCAAGGCTGCACTACTGTTTCTTGACTGATTTTCCCTTGTCTCTGCATCCCCTCCCTTTCCCGATTACCAACTGTTTGAACCTGCCTGTTGGAACTCAGGGAAGGTCATGGAGGCTGAATGAAGCTTATTTCCTGTAATCAGGAAATGAGGGACACAGAAAGTCTTTTGTGCCCAGGATCCCCACAGGGTTGTGCTGTTTTAGTAACACCTATAAATTTGAACTGATAAAATTATGCTATGGTAATTCAAATAAAATAAGCAGCCTAATGGTGATGAAACTTACCAAAATGATGAGCAACTCTCAATAAAGTTGAGCACATAAACAAATTAAAGTATTCCCTCAATTTCTATGTCTCTGTATTATTAGAAAAGTCAGAATGTTTTAAAACTGCAAAAAAAAATACTCTAATTTTTATATGACATGGGGGTAGTTCCCAGGCTCAGCAAAGTTTTTACATTCACAATTAGCCTTTAGTACATTCAGAAACTCTATGGTACACAGGATAACTTTTTGTACTGAGGACTTGTCCTGATACTTCAGGATGCCTAGAATTCTACCCATGATCTCACTCACTAAATGGTAGTAGTATCCTCCCATCCTTGTGTCTTCCAGAAAATCCCTCACAAATTTTCAAAACATACGCTTTAAGATGGTATTACCAGCAGTGTGAAATATTCAGAGTTAGGGAAAAATAAATGTTAGTGTGCATGTGTAATGTACCAACCATTCATCCATCCCCTTAAATCTCTTTCCTAGAAGAGCATAGAGAAAACCTCCCTCACCAGGACATTGAGAAAAACTTTGATGAGAACAGCACAAACTTCTTTGAGAAACATGGTAAGGGATTTTTTTGAGAGCAAGGATAAACATAAAGAGGCTGCTATTAAAATGGGCTCCCTGGTTTCAATAGATAATGGAACCCCCAATGGAAGCAAGCTGAAAAATAAAATTTAACTGTCAGAGGAAAAGTGGGTATGTTTTCCATAATAGGCAGTAGAATTGGAATAATAAGCAGAATGATTTGATTCACCTAATAAGTTAATGGCTAATGGTTAATTACTCATGAGGTACTTAAGACCAAAAGAGTTGTCCTCCCTCTATGTTACTGTCTAAATTAAATCATATAAATTCTTGATTCCTGCCACCTTGCTCTGCTTCCACCCCACCAACACCACCACCAAAGGAGAAAAAAAAAAAAGAAAAAAGAAGGAAAGGAAAAGAAAGCTGGATTGGATCTGATTTTAGTCATCATGAGAGAAAGTCATAGACTCTTTCTCATCTCTTGGACCTGAGTCAGTTCACAGACCCATAACTCCTTCAGTGAAGAGAAAGTGATCCCTAAGGCTCAGAAGTCTTTACCTCAGAAGTCTTTACCTCACGGTAAAGGTTAACTAGGGTAACTTAGTTTAGGTAATAGCCTATGTAGGTAATAGCCCATGACTCCAAAATGTAACAATTACCTCAATTCCTGAATGTACAGTAAGAATTAGTCTACTCAGCAACTCTCATAATCCCTGCATTGACTGTCCCTTCTATGTAATGATGGCTATATTGAAGGGCTAAGTAATAGTGTGTGAGACCTTCTTTTCTTGTCCAAAGTGACTGCTTTCACCAGGAAATCACAGATATTAGTGCCACCATCAAATGGAAAAATTATTCAGGAGTAAATGATTCATCATTTGTGAGTATCTTTGGATTTCAGAGGTAACAAAAAACTGCATTTGGTCATATCCCTCAGCTAATATACTAACAATCCAGAAACTGGATTAAATTTGAATGGTGCCCAGGGAAAGAAAAGCATTTGTGACTTGATCACAGAGCACCACAAACTGATGTCACTTGGCAATTCTGATCCAACAGATCTAATGATGCTTTAGGTGTGTCTATGCTATGCAAATCCTTTCACAACCCCAACAGGAGAATCACAATGACAGTCCTTTGGGTTTTAAATAAAAGTCTTTTTGGTCAAAAAACTTTGTTTTGAGATACAGCCCTTTGGTTTCCAATAGAAACTATGAAGAGAGTGACCATCTGACCATGGCACACCAGGAGAACATGCAATCCAAACTTCCCATCATGAGGTCTTTTGTTCTTAATCTACCAAACCGCAAAGTTAGATTTTCCTAGTAGCACTCCATCATCAAATAAGTGTGTTAAAAACAATCCTGTTGCCTGAATAAGTAATGACTATACACGTTTCATAAGCAATTGGCTTGCACTCTGTATGTGCTGTTGCAACTTTGACAAACTGATGCCTCTCTTTCAGGACACATTGGACTCAGGACTTTAAGAATAAAAATGGATTTTTAAAGAAAATTATCAGAAATATCAAGATCAAGAATATTAAATTGGGTATTACAAATATCCAAAGCAATGATTGTAATGTTCACAAGCAAGCTACTAGGATATTTTTCACAATGTCTTTATTAATATATATTCACCCTATTCAGGAAGATTATACCATAGAATTAATTATAGTTTTTCATATGTTCAGGAAGTAAGACCCTTTACTTACTTGAGGTTTCTGAAATAAATGATAGTATATCATTTAAAAATAAGTTCTCAAAAACATACTCTTACACATTCATTCCATATTTTACTCTATGATCTCCTAATATTTATTTTTGGGAAAAAAATCTCTCTAAGTCCAAACAACTTTCATTTATTCTTAAGAAGTGGAGAATTGTTGTTTCATGACCTCTATGAAAAGGATTCTTAAACTGGAAAACTAGAGTCTGTCATACAGAGTGAAGTAAGTCAGAAAAAGAAAGACAAATACCGTATGCTAACACATATATATGGAATTTAAGAAAAAAAAATGTCATGAAAAACATAGGGGTAAGACAGGAATAAAGACCCAGACCTACTAGAGAATGGACTTGAGGATATGGGGAGGTGGAAGGGTAAGCTGTGACAAAGCGAGAGAGAGGCATGGACATATATACACCAACAAACATAAAATAGATGGCTAGTGGGAAGCAGCCGCATAGCACAGGGAGATCAGCTCGGTGCTTTGTGACTGCCTGGAGGAGTGGGATAGGGAGGTTGGGAGGGAGGGAGATGCAAGACGGAAGAGATATGGGAACATATGTGTATGTATAACTGATTCACTTTGTTATAAAGCAGAAACTAATACACCATTGTAAAGCAATTATACTCCAATAAAGATGTAAAATATATATATATATATATATATATATATATATATATATATATATATATATATATATATATATATATATGTTAGATTCAGTGCATCTGGGGTGAGGCCTGAGATTATTCTTCAGGCTTCCAGGTAATGCTGGCCCATGGACAACTCTGAATAGCAAGGCTCTATACAGCAACATTATGGACTACAATTTAATTGAAATTATTTAAACTTTATTTTATTCTTCATAATAAAAATTGTCAAACATGAATATATATATATTCACCCTAAATCAGGCAAGTGGTAGTCTTACACACTTCTCCTTGCATAATTTCAAAGAGAATTGGCAAACTCTTGGAGTTCTAAGAAGTTCTAGGAGGTACAAACTTTCAAGCTTTCTATATGGCCTCTTAAATATAAAATTACAGGTTTTATCTATGGGTCATATTACCAAGCAAAGCAAGGGCATTCATCTCTGCCAGCTGTCTTGAATATGACATTAATCCTGTTTTGAACAACAGTACCTGTGATCCAAAATTACTTCACAATTTCATGACTAATGCACACTGAATTTGAGAGCCCGATGTTACCTTTAACTTAAAGAAAAATGCTGGAAATACGAATTCATGGAAATACAAAATGAAAGTTAACAAGCCTCACCAGAAAATTAACTATGATGGCTTACATCCTATTATGCATAAAATGATGACTCTAAAACTCATCAAAGGTAAATGGTTGCTGGAATAGCCCTAAAAATTACCAAACAACGTTTTGTTTAGCAAAGATTTACTGAGTATGTTCTGTGTGCCAGTCACCTTACCAGTCACTGGAATAAAGTATAAAAAAATTACAATCCTTGTCCAAAAGGTTTATAAGCTAGTTAAAGAGCTGACTGTATGAAAAATTAACTAGGTTGCAAAGTGATAAGTGTACCAGAAGTCCACAAGCCTCAAATTAAATCTAGAGAAATGCATGGTTAATTTCCCCAGGGAAAAGTAAAAGTGCTTTACTAGAGATAATATCTGAGCAAAGGTTGCAAGAATGAGTAAGAGTTTGCCAGTTACTCACGGGAAGAGAAAACACAAGTATTTACCTCTAATGGTGTACTTGGCACAGTTTTAAACCCCTATGCCTTCTCCTTCCTCCTACTTCTTTCAGAGGGATGCATCTACATTCTTTTCTTCGCCTCATCCTTTTGTTCCTTTGCTCCCTCGTTCTAAAGTTTTCTGTAAAACCAAAGGTGCTTTATCTCTCCCAAGTGAATATACAGTTACCTAGTTGAGAAACGCTGCAATACATGACTTTTAAAGTCCCTTCTAGCTATAAAATTATGTGATAATTAGGAAACAATTATTCTTTTTACATATAAGATTTAAATTCTGAAAATGGAAGTAAGTTAACAAAATGGAAATATCTAGTGAGAAATTCAAACAATAATAACTTTTTAATGATTTCTGTACAACAGTGAAAGAGCCAATATGGGGGGAAAAAAACCAATTTGCTTCATTTTCCCTTAATAAGACATTTTGATATTGAGCCACCTGCTTGTTTTATTCATTTGATCAATGTTGATATAACCTCATATATTAAAATTCTGAAAAAGCACTCAGGTAAATTCCAGTCAAACTGCTATTGATATTTGGCAATCCAGGCTTAGATCACTAAATGAATCTTTGGGTTAATTATGCATGGAATGTTTCTTTATATTTTCCTAATTCCTAAACTCTATTTATTCTTTTGTATAGATAGTAAGTTTCAAGTGTATTTAAAAACTACATAGGAGTATCTAAGACAGGAACAGGTACATAAAACAAACATTCCCATCTGACTTAGCTTTATCTGTTCCTTCTTCATCAATAGGAAACAGGCAGGGTAAGGCCAAAAATAAGAAGAATAAGGGTATGTATAGTGTTTTATGAGCAACTAAGGCTGAATACATTTTTTATTCATTCTGTATTTCATTGAACAACAATTTTGTGGCATGAATTTGCTCTATGCATATGATGGATATCTAATCTTTAACAATGCTGCTGTAAACAAAGATTGATGTAATCAGGTCTAGGCCATGTGAAAGCCCATAATTTACTGCTCAAGAAACAAATTATAAAAGTTGATTATGTCACAAGGTTTTATGTCCCATAATAGATATGTGATTCAGAAAGGAGATGAAATTTTATTTGTATCTTGTAGATGAGGAGTTCACAATTTGATGGAAGCTAGAATAGAGGGTCGAAATTCTAAGTAGTTGAAACAAGGGTAGCAAATGCCTGGTGATAATAAAGGGTGTACAAGCAGGACCAGTTGCATATAGTTTAGGATGCCTTTTGTGGGGTGACTGGGAGATTTTTATGGGGAGATAAATAGCAGCCAGATAATTTAGAGTGTTGAACTCTCTGTTAGGTAGTTGCATTTTATTGTATTTCTAATGTGTAGTCATTGAAAGGTTTAAATCACAGAAAGTGCTGTCATTTTTGAGTTTTAGTAAGAACATTCTGTTAGCAATGGAAAAGTTTTGGGGGGAAGGAAGAGTGCAACCTAGAGCAGTTATACACAGTCCAGACAGATCGTAATGAGAGAATTACACAGATAGCTTTAAAATACTCCACAGATATCTGGTTACCACCCTAAATTTAAAGAATCACATGGGACTTGAAACTGAGAATCTATAATTTAAACAATCCCCCTTATTAGTTATATATTTCTGCATAAGAAATTACTGCAAGCTTTGCAGTTAACACAACAGACATCTATTATCTCAGTTTCTGTGGGTCAAGAATTGTAGCATTACTTAGTCAGGTCTTTTGCTTCAAGTTCTCTTACAAGGCAACAATCAAGACCTTGGCCAGGGCTGTGGTTTCATCTGAGGCTCGACCAGAAAAGGATCAACTTTTAAATTCAGATGGTTGTTAGCAGGATTCAATTCCTTGTGGGTTGTGGAACTCTCGCGCAGCTCCTTGCTAGCTGTTGCCTGGAAGCTTCCCCCTCTCTCTCTTTTTACATGGGCCTCTCTACGTGGAAGTTTACTTCATCAAAGCTAGTAAGGGAGAGCATCTGCTAGCAAGAAGGAAGTTATGATTTATGGGAGAAAGCTCCCATCACCTTTGCCTTCTTTTACTGGTTAGAAGAATTCACATGTTACCCACACTCAAGAGTAGCGTATTACACAAGGGATTGAATACCAGGATGTAGGAAAACTTGGAGACCGGATTAGAGTTTGTCCATGACACACTTCATGTGATTCTGACACTCATTCAGGTTTGAAAACACTGACCTAGAGAATTTCGGACACATACACACAAAATAGCTAGGATGAATATTAGAGGACATATCTCAAAAATTTTGAAAAAGAAAGATCCCATAGATCAGGTGATTATTTGTGTGCAAGGGGTGGTGTTAGGGAGGAGAGTGCTTGATTATCAAGCTTTGAACTTGGTGATTGAGTATATCGATGCCAGTAACAAAAATAAGAAGTCAAAAAAAAAAAAGAAGAGAAAGAAACCTGTTTTGAAGAATAATGATGGAATTGATGTGCCTATGGGATATGTTATGAAAATATATTTACAACTTTGAAATATGCCCCCCCAAAACATAAGTGGCATGTCTTTTCAATGATATAGAGTGACATTGTTTACCAGGCCTAATGAAGTTTTGTTTTACTATCCAGGAAAGTGTTCTATGTTCAACTTACTGTTTTTACAACTGCTTAAAGTCCCCAGACATAGTGAGGTTACACTTTAACTTGTATATTTGTGTCCAATAGAGTTACAAATAATTTATTTCCAGTACAAAAGATAACCCAAACGTTATGGCTTACTTTTCTGTAGGACATTAGTACTTCTATAACTAAATTAGCAATTGTATGTTAATATTCCTTCATCAATTGACTATCAATAACTAGATCCTCAAATGCTCTCTGAACCAATGTTACCATCTCACTGTCATTATTTTGATAAGTTGAATAAAATATTTGACACATTTATACTTGTGTGAGTCATTTTATTTGTTCAATTTCACTTTTTGAAAATTATCCTTTAGTGATTGTGGAGGTACCACCAAGATGTCCAAGTGACTTTTTGGAGTCAATTACACTGCACTGACCATGAAATTTCTCTCCGTGTCTCTCTCTCCCTCTCTCCCTCTCTCTCCCTCCTTCTGAAATTATTTTAAGTAGCAATAAAACTTTAACTTTGTTGACTCTCTAATTCTCTACGTTTTATTTATACTGATTTCTTTCTTTGTTTTTGTTCACTCAGGTTCCAGTTTGCACATAGCAAATGTCATTCTTTAGTAATGGCAACAATGACCAGAAAACCAGTTTTATAATCTGACCATTTGATAATTTCTAACAAGGTGACTGAGATCTATTTTCTGTTGCATGATAAAGACAGGGAATTCAATTTCTTATTGTTTTATGATAATCTATTTGTGCACAAAAATTACTATGGAATCATTTGGTGACCACTACAAAAGAGGAAATCTTTTTGAGGTCTGGAGTAATGGATTTTTGTCTTTCTGTGTTCACTCTACCCAGAGCTGAGGTTGTAGAACTGAAACTATAAGTTGCATGCTTGTGGGTCTGTAATTGAGAAAAAAGCCTTTATCTTTTGAACGAGTCCTACTTCTATTAGGTACTAATTAGATTTTGAAGTTCCTCTAATTAAAGGAGCTCGGTTGTAATTGGTTTAGAGAATAATAAGACTAGTATAAGTCTCATACTCCCCCATGTTTGTAGAATAAAGAAGCCTGAACTTTTCATATTATTGTGCCAGAATTTTAAGGATTATTTTCCTTTTCACTGGTATCTAAGAAATATTTTATATAAGAATATAAGTTCATGCAATCAAGGTAAATCCTGAGATAAATCAAATTACATAAGTTTGATTTACTTTGACAGGAATCAAGATGGCAGAGTAGAAGGATGTGCTCTCACTCCCTCTTGTGAGAACACCGGAATCACAACTAGCTGCTGGACAATCATCGACAGGAAGACACTGGAACTCACGAAAAATATACCCCACATCCAAGGACAAAGGAGAAGCCACAATGACACGGTAGGAGGGGTGCAATCACAGTAAAATCAAATTCCATAACTACTGGGTGGATGACTCACAGACTAGAGAACACTTATACCAGAGAAGTCCCACTGGAGTGAAGGTTCTGAGCCCCACGTCAGGCTTCCCAACCTGGGGGTCTGACAATGGGAGGAGGAATTCCTAGAGAATCAGACTTTGAAGACTAGTGGGAATTGATTGCAGGACTTTGACAGGACTGGGGGAAACAGAGACTCCACTCTTGGAGGGCACACACAAAGTAGTGTGTTCAACAGAACCCAGGAGAAGGAGCAGTGACCCCAGGGGAGACTGAACAAGACCTACCTGCTAGTGTTGGAGGACCTCCTGCTAAGGTGGGGTGAGGCTGTGGCTCACTGTGGGGACAAGGACACTGGCAGCAGAAGTTCTGGGAAGTACTCCTTGGGGTGATCCCTCCCAGAGTCTATCATTAGCTCCACCAAAGAGCTCAGGTAGGTTCCAGTGTTAGGTTGCCGCAGGCCAAACAAGCGAGAGGAAGGGAACAAAATCTCACCCATCAACAGTGAAGTGGATTAAAGTTTTACTGAGGTCTGCCCACCAGAGCAACAGCCAGCTCTACCCAACACCAGTCCCTCCCATCAAGCCTCTTAGAAAGCCTCATCCACCAGAGGGCAAACAGCAGAAACAAGAACTATAATCCTGCAGCCTGTGGAACAAAAACCACTTTTACAGAAAGATAGACAAGATGAAAAGGCAGAGATGTACCAGATGAAGGAACAAGATAAAACCCCAGAAAAACAACTAAATGAAGTGGAGATAGGCAACCTTCCAGAAAAAGAATTCAGAATAATGATAGTGAAGATGATCCAGGATCTCGGAAAAACAATGGAGGCAAAGATCAAAAAGATAAAAGAAATGTTGAACAAAGACCTAGAAGAATTAAAGAACAAACAAACAGAGATGAACAATACAATAACTGAAATGAAAACTACACTAGAAAGAATCAATAGCAGAATAACTGAGGCAGAAAAACAGAGAAGTGACCTGGAAGACAGAATGGTGGAATTCACTGCTGCAGAACAGAATTAAAAAAAAAAAAGAATGGAAAGAAATGAAAGCCTAAGAGACCTCTGGGACAATATTAAACACAACTACATTCACATTTTAGGGATCCCAGAAGAAGAGAGAGAGGAAGGACCAGAGAAAATATTTGAAGAGCTTATAGTCAAAAAATTCCCTAACATGGGAAAGGAAATAGTCACCCAAGTCCAGGAAGCACAGTGAGTCCCAGGCAGGATAAACCAAGGAAAAACACATTGAGACACATAATAATAAAATAGACAAAATTGAAAGACAAAGAAAAATTATTGAAAGCAGCAATGGAAAAAGACAAATAACATACAAGGGAACTCCCATAAGGTTAACAGCTGATTTCTCAGCAGAAACCCTACAAGCCAGAAGGGAGTGGCATGATATACTTAAAGTAGTGAAAGAGAAGAACCTACAACCAAGATTACTCTACCCTGCAAGGATCGCATACAAATTTGATGGATAAATCAAAAGCTTTACAGACATGCAAAGGCTAAGAGAATTCAGCACCACCAAACCAGCTGTACAACAAATGCCAAAGGAACTTCGCTAAGTGGGAAACACAGGAGAAGAAAAGGATCTACAAAAGCAAACCCAAAACAATTACAAAATAGGTCATAGGAACATACATATCGATAAATACCTTAAATGTGAATGGATTAAATGTTCCAACCAAAACATATAGGCTTGCTGAATGGATACAAAAACAAGACCCAAATATATGCTGTCTACAAGAGACCCACTTCAAACCTAGGGAAACATATAGACTGAAAGTGAGGGGATGGAAAAAGATAGTCCATGCAAATGGAAATCAAAGAAAGCTGGAGTAGCTATACTCATATCAGATAAAATAGACTTTAAAATTAGAAATTAAAAAGGAGCAGTTAGAACAGACACCGCAGAAATACAAAGCATCCTAAGAGACTACTACAAGCAACTTTATGCCAATAAAATGGACAACCTGGAACATATGGACAAATTCTTAGAAAGGTATAACCTTTCAGACGGAACCAAGAAGATAGAAAATATGAACAGACCAATCACAAGTAATGAAATTGAAACTGTGATTAAAAATATTCCAACAAACAAAAGTTCAGGACCAGATGGCTTCACCGGTGAATTCTATCAAATATTTAGAGAAGAGCTAACACCCAACCTTCTCAAACTCTTCCAAAAATTGCAGAGGAAGGAACACTCCCAAACTCATTCTATGAGGCCACCATCATCCTGAGACCAAAACCAGACAGAGATACTACAAAGAAAGAAAATTACAGACCAATGTCACTGATGAATAGAGATGCAAAAATCCTCAACAAAATACTAGCAAACAGAATCTAAAAACACATTAAAAGGATCATACACCATGATCAAGTGGATTTATCCCAAGGATGTAAGGATTCTTCAATATATGCAAATCAATCAATGTGATACATCATATTAGCAAACTGAAGAATAAAAACCATATGATCATCTCAATAGATGCAGAAAAAGATTTTGACAAAATTCAACACCATTTATGATAAAAACTCTCCAGAAAGTGGGCATAGAGGGAACCCACCTCAACATAATAAAGGTCATATATGACAAACCCACAGCAAACATCTTTCTCAATGGTGAAAAACTGAAAGCATTTCCTCTAAGATCAGGAACGAGACAAGGATATCCACTCTCACCACTACTATTCAACAAAATTTTGGAAGTCCTAGGCATGGCAATCAGAGAAGAAAAACAAATAAAAGGAATACAAATTGGAAAAGAAGTAAAACAGTCACTGTTTGCAGGTGACATGATACTATACATAGAGAATCCTAAAAATGTCACCAGAAATCTACTATAGCTAATCAATGAATTTGGTAAAGCTGCAGGATATATAATTAAGGCACAGAAATCTCTCACATGCCTATATACTAATGATGAAAAAGAAGAAGGAGAATTTATGGATACATTCCCATTTACCGTAGCAACAAAAAGAATAAAATACCTAAGAATAAACCTACCTAGGGAAACAAAAGATCTGTATGCAGAAAACTATAAGACACTGATGAAAGAAATTAAAGATGATACCAACTGATGGAGAGATATGCCATGTTCTTGGGCTGGAAGAATCAATAATGTGAAAATGACTATACTGCCCAAAGCAATCTACAGATTCAATGCAACCCCTATCAAATAACCAATGATATTTTTTATGGAATTAGAACAAATCATCTCAAAATTTGTATGGAGACACAAAAGACCCTGCATCTCCAAGGCAGTCTTGAGGGAAAAAAATGGAGCTGGTGGAATCAGACTTTCTTACTTCAGAGTATATTACAAAGCTACATTAATCAAGACAATATGATACTGGCACAAAAACAGAAACGTAGATCAATGGAACAAGATAGAAAGCCCAGAGATAAACCCATGCACCTATGGTCAACTAATCTATGACAAAGGAGGCAAAGATATGCAATGAACAAAAGACAGTCTCTTCAATAAGTGGTGCTGGGAAAACTGGACAACTACGTGTAAAAGAATGAAATTAGAACACTCCCTAACACCATACACAAAAATTAACTCAAAATGGATTTGAGACCGAAATGTAAGATCAGACACTATAAAACTCTTAGAGGAAACCATAGGAAGAACACTCTTTGACATAAATCACAGCAAGATATCTTTTGATCCACCTCCTTGAGTAATGGAAATAAAAGCAAAAATAAACAAATGGGACCTAATGAAACTTCAAAGCTTTTGCACAGGAAAGGACACCATAAACAAGATGAAAAGACAACCCTCAGAATGGGAGAAAATATTGCAGACAAATCAACGGACAAAGGATTAATCTCCAAAATATATAAACAGCTCATGCAGCTCAATATTAAACAAACAACCCGATCCCAAAATGGGCCGAAGACCTAAATAGACATTTCTCCAAAGAAGACATACAGATGGACAAGAAGCACATGAAAACCTGCTCAACATCACTAATTATTAGAGAAATGCAAATCAAAACTACAATGAGGTATCACCTCACACCAGTTAGAATGGGTATCATCAGAAAAATCTACAAACAACAAATGATGGAGAGGGTGTGGAGAAAAGGGAACCCTCTTGCACTGTTGTCGGGAATGTAAATTATTACAGCCACTATGGTGAACAGTATGGAGGTTCCTTGAAAAACTGAAAATAGAATTACCATATGATCCAGCAATCCCACTACTGGGCATATAGCCAGAGAAAAAAATTCAAAAAGATACATGCACCCCAATGTTCATTGCAGCACTATTTACAATAGCCAGGTCACGGAAGCAACCTAAATGCCTATCAACCGACGAATGGATAAAGAAGACGTGGTACATATATACAATGGAATATTAGCCATAAAAAGTAATGAAATTGGCTCATTTGTTGAGACGTGGATGGATCTAGAGACTGTCATACAGAGTGAAGTACGTCTGAAAGAGAAAAACAAATATCGTATATTAACGCATATATGTGGAACCTAGAAAATTGTACAGATGAACCGGTTTGCAGGACAGAAATTGAGAGACAGATGTAGAGAACAAACGTATGGAGACCAAGGGGGGAAAACCACAGTGGGGTGGGGATGGTGGTGTGCTGAATTGGGTGATTTTGATTGACATGTATACACTGATGTGTATAAAATTGATGACTAATAAGAACCTGCAGTATAAAGAAAGAAACAAAAAAACCCAACTAATAGTAAACTTTCTTTGGTTACTTGTATGGAAATATGTTAATATAAATGCTCGGAGATTACATGAAATTTCTAAAAATCTTATGTTCTGGTATGTTATAATTCATAATTCTAGTTATTACTTTAAAATGTATATCTCAGAAATAACTAAATTTCCTTGTCAATTGCATGATTATGAACTTTCATCAAATCTTTAACTCTGGTCATTTTTTTTTTCCTGTACGCAGGCCTCTCACTGTTGTGGCCTCTTCCATTGCAGAGCACAGGCTCCAGACGCTCAGGCTCAGCAGCCATGGCTCACGGGCCCAGCTGCTCCGCGGCATGTGGGATCCTCCCAGACTGGAGCATGAACTCGTGTCCCATGCACCGGTAAGTAGACTCTCAACCACTGCACCACCAGGGAAGCCCCGTGGTCATTTTTAAGTCTTTTGTCCTTTACAGAAAGTTCTGGGTGTACTCTGATGCTTTTGCAAAAATGTTCCTATAAAAGGGTTTCATCTTCAAGGAATTCATGGAAAAGACTCTGACAGGTACAGGTTTCTGGTAACTGACTATACTACTGAACTGAATGAATAAGCATTTTCAGAACTCTAATGGAAAACTCATGAGTTCATAAAACTGCTAACAAAAGATCAAGATAAAAAAAATTAATTACATGAGACTGAGTGAACTGAGGAGGATGATTATAATTTTTGTGACTTTCTGTTTGAATAAAAAAAAATCCCACAAGGACTCAGAGGCAAAAAATATACAAATTTATTTTCACTGCAAAATAAAGGAGCTGTTACAGTGGAGGATTACTGGACTGAATGTCAATATTATGACATAGTAGGAGTGTGTTTTGTGTTTGATAATTGTAATCGTTGTTTTTGTTGTGGTCATCCATTTACAATGCTTGGTGTCAGTTTATTTATCTCTTGTAAAAATGTAAATAAATAAATAAATAATAATAAAAATTAAAACACAGCTCTGACTTTTCCCTGATGTAATTATCAGATGTGTGTTTGTTTTAATACTAATTGATATTAGTTCGTCTGAACTTCCTAGATTTCTTATACTGTTTTACTGATCAAATAAGCTAACACAATGTTGATGATTGTGGATAATGTAAAATTGCGTTAATCTAAATTAATCCAGTGTGACAAATTATTTTATAGAGCAGTAATCATGTTTCTAATGTGTCAGCTTAAACCATGATATTGAAGATCCTTAGTTAACTTTACAACCTTGGACTAATACTAAACCAGTTAATAAATAATATTTGGATCCCTGGATAACTTTTTACTTGAGAAAGAATACTGATACCTTGGCCATAAGGCATGGTTTTCATTTTAAATTTTTAAAATTCTTTTTGTTGTGATTGTAAAAGGGATTGTTTTCTTAATTTATCATTCCTGATAGTTCATTATTACTGTATAGAAAAGCAACAGATTTCTGTATATTAATCATATCCTGCAACTTTACTGTATTCATTTATTATTTCCAGTAGATTTTTGGTGAAGTCTTTGGGGTTTTCCATATATAAAATCATGTCATCTGTAAGTAGTGACAGTTTCACTTCTTCAATTAGGTATAGTTTTTCATTATATGTCACTTTGATCCTTAGTTTAGTGTATTAAAGTGGCTATACTTTGGGGTCTTGCTAATGAATGTGTACTGTTATTTTTGTCACTTTCCAGAGAGATAAAAGTGATGTGTGTGACTCTAAGGGGTGAGATTTTCTTGTCTGCTGAATTGCCTGTGTATGATAATTACCATTTATATACTCTCAGTTAGAAGTTAGAAGGTAGCTAACTTGGTTAAATGCTATAGTTCTTATTGGTATTTGAGCCTCTGGTAGGAGCATGTATGTGTGTGAAATATGAAGTTTTCTGTTGTTCTCAAAGGAAGAAGAAAAAAGATTTGTTCTAAAATGAAGTGTGAGATTGTCCCAAAATATAAAAGAATTTAGTAAAGGGCAAAACTTGATTTTGTACAATTAGCTGAATAAAGTTTGAGAGAAGTGAAATTTATTACTTGGTTTATATTACTTAAGGTATGAAGGAATTATTATGTTAAAATATTGGCAAAGTTCACTCAGGTTGAGGGTTTATTCAGATAGTATTTTTTAAGGAGCTTGCAATCTTTTTATTTTCAAATATCATATTAATACATCTAGAACATGGTTTTCTCTCTGGTAGAATAACATTGTGTAGAGCATTTAGCTTACCCTTAACAAGGTATAGTAAATCATTTGTTTGTTTTACCTTCTATTCAATCTGCCCAGATTGTATATAATCTGTAATAATTTTCTGTGCTGGGGATTGACTGCATTATGCCTCTGATTATTTTAAAAATGCTATAGAAAATAAAAAGTTTTATTCATTCACATTATAAAAGGGATAAGAAAACAATTAGATTTTTTGTTATGCTTCATATTTCTTAATTAGCTCCAAGAGTATTTGTAATATTTCCAGGCATAGAGTTGTTCAAGAGAAGGATAACTTTGTACACTTTGTACACTAAAATGCTGCTAATATAGATCTTTCAGAGATTGGAAGATTTTGGAGGTGTTTTAACACCCTCACTGATGATGTGTCTTTAGGCTCAGGGGAAACATAAACTAAATTCTTATAGAAGAGTTATATGTTATACCCAATAGCAGAGTTTACTCTCTCCCTTTCCAATATTGTTGATTATGGCAATAAATGAACTATAGTCATTCTGTTTCACCTGCAACTATAACATTTACTCTGAGGCTTTTAGCCTTACTATAAGCTGAGATCAGAATTTTTGTCTTAAGCCAAGAAGAACAGCTTCAGAGCTTCAAGGAATGGACTGTAACAGAAACTCAAAAACTGATACTTCAAAGAATAAAGTCTTGTGTACAGATTCACCTTGTGTGTCTTTGAGGTTGTGCCAGGGTACTGAGTCAAGATTTCTAGGGCTCTTTTTAGTCCAGAAGTGGACAACTTTATGAAAGCAGAGGAATTATCCAAGATCCAGTGGGTCAAAAATTAATAGGACCAAAAATACTGAAAAAGGACATTTTATTTTGATTATTTATTTGCAATATTGTTGATATTATGTTTTTGTCTTATAAGGAATATAAGGGGAGGCCTTATTTCTTTCTTCTTAAGCTATCTCTAGCCCTCAATTTAGAAGACTATGCATTTATAAACTGATTTTAAACTATGCATTTGTAAAATGAAATATATTTTTAAATGGTATCTGATTCTCACCCTGAAGAATTTGGAAACAAATATTGTGACTGAGTTTTCTTACTTTACAAAACAATATAGTTACTTGCATAGGTTTAATAATAATCTGCCCTACATTATGCCAAGGCACAATTGGGCAAGTTTATTATGCAGTGAAGACCATTATACACAATACAATATTTGAGGATGATTCTCATTTATTCATGTAAGACAGGCCCACTACAAAGAAACAAGGATTGTACTTTATGTATGGAGTCACTACTTACAAACGCAACTAAAGAATACTATATGTAAGACCGCAAGAGTTGCACAACTCTTAAGATTAAAGTTAGTGCATAGCAAAGCATTCTAAACTCTCAACCCCAGGACAGCTAATCTTTTCTAGACCTAATCTCTGGACATGAGGAAATCATTGAGTTTTAGAAGGGAAGGAAAAAAAATTTGGCCCAGTGTTTGCCTGATATGGATAATAACCCATTGTAGCTTTACAATCACCTGGAATATATTTGTAGGAATGAGTATCTACTTTTTAGTAGATAAGAATAAAGTAGGAGGTAAGGAAAGAATAGTTTTAAGAAATGTGGTGTTTAAGAGTAAAGATGTAATGGAAGAGATTATAGGATCAGGTAAAGGTATTTAACTGAGAACTGACATGTAGTGGGAGAAGGCAAGATACCTATTTGATAGTAATTACTAATACTTTCTAAGAGGCTACTCTGAGCTAGACTTAACACTCTGCAGTGTCAGATACTCTATGTATATTGTCCCATCTATTAATCTTTGCAACAGCTTTATAGGTTGGGTATTATTAACTCTGATTTCCAGATGAGGAATATGAAGCCCAGAAAACTTGCCCAAGCAAGTTGCCCCAAAATGGATGGTGAATAAATGGCATAATAAGGATTTAAATCTAAGTAGGGTAACCCCAGCCCTTTCACACTTAACCACTAGGCTGCAGCTGCCTCTCAGATGTGTGAGTGATTATTTATGTCAGGCACAAGCAGGGATTAACTTTAGAAATAAGAACTTGTGTGAAGAGTGGAATCGAGAAGGAATCGAAAGATTTGCATCCCTGAGTCAGAAGAATATGGACTTTCTTTAGCAGTTCAGGGATACCTAGTTTCTCAGCAGTTTAGGAATATATACTTTTCTTGCAGTGGAGAAGGATAACTTGTGCTTAGAAGAGGAGGTGAAGAAGGAGGGAGAGATCTGCTCAGAATTGTCTGTAAGAGAAGTGAAATCTAACTGGGCAAGGTAGTGATGGAGCAAGGAAGGGGAAATGAAGAGAGATGGAGAAGATAGTTTCAAAAAATTTGTGTAATGATGTTAACTGGTTAAAAGGAGGAATATCTGGAAGACTACCTTTTCATACCTCTCCTATACATGCAAATGTACAAGATACATTTAGTGTCATCTGTTTATGAGGCCCTGTGCTAGAGGCAAATGATACAGTGGTGGCTAAATCAGAGTTAGAGCTGCCCTCAGGGTCTCAAGTTCTAGTTGGGAAGATAGTTGTTCATCAGGTAGTAAAAGCATCACATAGAAGTGCACAATTCAAAGTGTTACATGTGTTGAAGAGCCAAAGGGGAGTAAGAGCTCTCTGATAGGCAAATTTGACCTGTTTAGCATGGTGAGGGACTGTTTCTCTACGGAAGTGATTCTCTGACTCCTAACTAGAAAGCAAATTAAGCAAAGAGATATGTCCCTAAGGAATTTACACTGGATACTTTTATATCTACAAATAATTTTATCTATGGAAACAAAATGCATTATCATATTAAATCTGTATGAACAGTAGGAAGTGAAAAAGTGCCCAGCAATTTCTGAAGAACATAAAATGTCTAAATAATACAGATAAAATTCTGTTCTGTCACTCTTGTTTATTTATTTGCCCCTTTATTTATTGGCATAAGAGAGATTTCCCCCTAGACTAGTGCTTGTCAAAAGTAGATATATATTTACATTATCTGGGGGGCTTGCCAATTGCAGAATGCATCTCTTACCCCAAGAGTTTCTTTGGCTGCATTGTCTACAGTAGAATCTTGGAATCAGCATTATTATGAGGGACCTCATACGATTTTGATGAAGGGAACCCTAGCACCACCGTTTGATAAAAATAGCCCTAGTTCATAATTGTATTCCACATTTGTATTTTTTCCACTATGTTTATCTAGATATACTCAGTATCATACCTAGGTTACAACATATAATCCACTTAACAGAAGGCAATATTTACATTTTCTGTATGCTCTCCGCATGACAGGTAAACTTAATTAAGTAACTGGTGTCTCCAAACAAAACAATTTCTTTATCATATTTCAGTGTGCTAGCAAACCAAGAGCAGGATGACTGAATCAGTCAAAAGCCTTATTATAGCTATTTTTTATACTCTCACAAAATGGAAGAAATCAAAAAGATGCCAGAGGACAGAATTGCTAGAAGGTTATGTTTCTATAATATTTGCTTTTAGTTATTAATGTTGAGAGAATAACTCAGTGATGATAAAGAAAATGTAGACTAAATCCCAGGAAATGAATTTCTTATTCAAGTGTGATCTAGATGTTAAATGATTAAATTGAATGTCTTGGTAATCATTTCCAAGAATTCAACAAAAGATTCTGAATATATCACCCATGCATGATACTTTGGTTTTCAGAAGGTTATTTCCAACAGAAAATGGTATCCAAGTGCTGGGTAAAGCCAAGAAGGCCTCTATCTAGGTTTACATTGAGTTGAGTTACTTCCTGCATGAAATACTTCCCTGATTCTTCCCCTTCCACTCACACAACTCTTCTTATAAACAAAAACAAAAACTGAACATTCCTTCTTCGTGGCCTCAAATTGAAACTGAGCAGGACCCTGTGGGGATCCTGGGCACTAAAGCCTTTCTGAGTTCCTCATTTCTTGATTACAGGAAATAGGCTTCATTCAGCCTCCATGGCCTTCCCTGAGTTCCAACGGGGCAGGTTCAAACAGCTGCTAATCGGGGAAGGGAGGGAATGCAGAGATAAGGGAGGATCAGTCAAGAAACAACAGTGCAGCCTTGGGGCAGGTCCTGGTTCTCTCTCAAGGGATACACATAACTATATCCTTGAGCTGTTTTTCAGAGACTGAAACCCCCACCAGGTGGGAGAAGTTAACTATATGCTGCCCACAAGCACGTAGACCCCAGATGTGTTGGAACCAGAAGGTTGATGATGCTGACTCCTGATTACCTCCCCACCAACCAATCAGAATAATGTCCATGAGCTGATCACACTGCCTTTGAACCATTACTATAAAATTTCTCACTACCCCCTCCAGGTTGGTACACACAGTTTTGAGGGCATTAGCCTGCTGTGGCCCTGTTTGCCTGACAAATAAACCTATTCTTTTTTACTTTACCCAAAACTGTGTCTCCAAGATTTAATTCTGTGTTGGAGTACAGAGGCCAGATTTGGCATTGAAATCCATTATGTCAAAGTCTACCAGAAAATCTCAAGCTGTTTATGGTACTTCTTTATTTAGAAGTCTACATACTTGGACTAGAAACAACCAGGTCTTTGTGTCATTCGCCTTGTATGGACATCATCTGGCACAGTACCTATAACAAATTATATACTCTATAAAGATTTGTTGACGAGTTGTGAGTAATAAAATGTTTACATGGATTTTTATATAATTCTTTTTTACTACAAAGAGTAGTGAGTCCTGAATTTAATCTTACTTACATTATTCATTTCATGTTTTGAAATTTTTACTTTGAATAAGCCATTTCATCATCTCCAAAATAACGTGAAAACTATATATAAATCTTTGACTTCTCATCTCTCAAAATACACCAATAATAGTAATTTAGTATGAGAGCTTTGATTTTCCTTGTACTTTTTTGAGAAAATTTTAAAACTAAATTTGTTTCGAGTGTATGATTCAAAAAATATATATCAAATTATGTCTCTATGCTAGAAGGATAAACACTTATTAAATAAAGTTGATATTTCTAAAAGAGTGCAGGTTTCCCCTTTAGCCATGGGCCTCCTGTGCACGTTTCAGATAATCCAATGAACATTTGCATTGATTAAATTCTGAATTCCACATAAAAATATCCCTTCCTTTGTTCCATGTTAAAATTTTAACTGTAAGTCATTTGCATTTAAATATCCTTCTAGATTTGGCCCTTTACCAGTCTCAATATCCATTTGGATGATCACCAAAAGATAAAAATCTCAGCAAAGTGCTGCATATGTTGCTTACAATCCTGCTTAATTACTTTGAATCTGTAATTAAAAATTCAAAACAAAAATAAAAATCCAGAATCCATAGAAATACAAATCATAGCAAATGATATTTATGTCCAGTTTAGGATTTAACATACATTTCACTCTGATTAGACTGGCTAGTTTTTAAAAAGGTAGACTAATTTAAAAGCTATTACACTTGCAGCTCCATTTACATAAAATAGTCTCTTTTTCTATGTCTACTTGGTACATCCTCCATTGTATCTGTTCAGATATGAACTTAACTCCCATTGTTCCTTTTCATATCCAATCAGAAATATATCTACAACCTATTGAGAATCAACAGTATAACAAAATGGACATTAGGATAGCTAGGCTCCATAATTTTTTACTATAGGAGAGTGTTATTGAAACTTCAAAAATAATTTCTGTAGAAAGGACTTAATAAGCCTAAGAATAAATAACTAATTTATTGAACATTTAAATAAAGCAAGACAGAGTCAGTTTCAAATATACGAAGCACTATAACTAACTGTTAAGCTAAGCTGATTGTTAACATTTCCTAACTAGGGACTTGTTATTAGGATTTTTTTTCAGTCTGAGAATTTAAGTACATTATTTAATAAAAGCTAATAAGCTTCACTGAGCTTTTCTTACATGACTGGGTTTAGAGAATTCCTCTGCATGGGTTTGCTGTCCTTCCTCTTTCTGTTCTTTGCTCTTCCTCCCTTCCTTGGGCTGCTGTCCTGATTTATGGAGCTTACTTCTTTCTCCTTCTGGAATCAGCTTCCACATTCCAGCTGCACTACACTATTTCATTCTGTCTGTGATTTAAGTTAGGGTTGTATGGCTTGAAGCTTATTTAATAATCTCTCAGGAAACATTGACATTAAGGGGAAAAAAATAGCTTTCTGAACTTTCCCCCAGGAATCAAAACACATTTGTTCTTTTCAGTGCTTTTATTAAAAAAATTAAAATTTAATATTCAGTTTCATTTGCACTAGCCACATTTCAAGTGTTCAATAGCCACATGTAGCTAGTGGCTACCATATTAGACAGTGCAGATATAGAACATTTCCATCATTCCAGAAACTTTTATTGGAAAACATTGTTTTAGATAATGTATATTTCTTTCTTTGCTCCTTTTACAATCGTTATAAATTACTTTTGTAATCAAAATAACAACGCAGTTATTTACACATTGGAGGATGCTTCCTTGCTCTCAAAATAAATTTAGACTGAAGGAAATCCATATCATGATTTACTTTAAAAACTATGTATCATTAATGGCCTTCTATCCTGACATCATCTAACTGTTTTTTTAAATGAAGCACTTCTGTGAAATTTCTCATTCCAACCATCTAAAATACCAAATTGTTCAGTTATTCACCATGTTCTTTACTTCAGTCTCATTGAGAACACCTATTCAACCAGAAGTGGGGGAAAAAATTACTTATTTAGCAATTAATATTTGGCTGCATTCTTTTATGCACTGAGGAATGGTCTATGGGTAGGGAAAATGGTAGGAGAGTCATGTTTTGGATATTTTAGGAGGTTTGTCAAACATCACATACAAATATGAGAGGTTACAATATTGGAAGCCCATGGGCCAGGCTGCAGATATCTATCCATCTGTCTATCCATCTGTCTGTCTATCTATCCCTATCTATATCTCCTTATTTATTTTGGTCTGCACAGATCTGGGCCACCTGGGGGTTGACGTTTTAAAAATTAATTTCCTTCATATAAAATCTGGAAGGTTTTTAATAATATGGATTTTTCTTCTCTTAAAATATCAGATCTCACAATACTGAATCTATATTTTTGCAGGGCAGTTCAGTGGAGTCTGAGAAGCAGCCTCTTCCTTTAGAAGAAGCATGTGCTTTGTGCTTTCTGACACATGATAGCCCCCAACCCTCCCTACTGGCTACTGCAGCCTAGGCTGCTGGTATATTGAGGTCATTGGCCCAAGCTAAAGGCATTTGAGTTTGAGTCTGCTCCCTATGTGAGGAGCAATCAGAACATATTCTAGTTAGATGTGAAATTGCCCAAGGAACTAAATGATTTGACACAACAGAAATCAGGCAGTAAAAATTGTGCCCTGTCTCAATTTGTATTAATCAATATTTCACCACCACTTTCTATCAGTGTCTTGATGGGGTTTATTGGCATTTATCGGAGTGGCTCACTGCTGCTGTACTACAGAGTATGTGCACACTAAAAGATATGTTAGATCTTAATGCACAAAAAAGTGTTGAGTTAATTGTCAAAACTATCCTTGATAATATGACACACAATAAAGCAACTTTAATTTCCATGGATCAGTTTCTCATGCAATTGTGCACTTTATTGGAAAACATTAATCAAAGAAGTCATGCAATCTTAACAGGACTGCTGATTAGATGTTTGTGGAGCTATGTGACTCTTCTAAGACACATGCGTGTCGATAAGAGAGTGAGACAAATATTTGTATGTGCTTGCTAAGATGCTTCTGAAAAACAGTTTTAAAAGGAGGCAAAGTTGTTTTGTGCAACCTATGTCAGTGAAATCTGCTGAGTCCTCCAAAGCAATTACAGCACTCATCTGTTTTCCTGTGTATTTGTTTTTGTGATTGTTGTTTTAAGCCACTCCTACTCTTCTAGAGTTACAGCTCCTTGGTACATAGTTCATTCTTCACTGGTGCAAATATATTAAGAAACATGGAACCTGTTGCAGAAAACACATGTGTGAACAAGGAATATTTCTCCAAGGTAAAAAATGTACAAAAATATTTTAAGTGAACTGTGTAGAACATCTTGGATATTTCCAGTTCTGTGTATTTTTGTTTACTGGTAATTGAAAAGCCCAAGCTTCTTTGTTTTCTCAATAATTTCTCTTCTACTGTGGGCATAATTCTACACTAGCCAGAAGATCAATTTCAGATTAGGCTGAGTAAAAATGTCTTACATATGCAACACTATCAGGGTGTGGGCAAACCCTCATAGACTGAAACCTCAATGCTTTTGACAAGAAGACTTAACTAATATTTTGGAGAGTATTTTTTGATTAGCTTACTCTTTTTTATACTTCACAGAAATTTCAAGTGAAGCAGTATGATCATCCTCATTTCAGAAATGAAGAGACTGATGCATACAAGGAAAGTAATGTGTGCTAAGCCCCAGCACAAGATATTGCAGGAAGGGCTTCGGTTTCCAGTTTCAGTCTTTTGTTTTCCTAGTTCGATGGGCTCTGCTGCCCCCTCTAAAAATGAACAAGGGGAAGAGAGATTGGCTGAAAACTGCGAGAAGGAATGGCTCTGAATTAAGAGTTTCTGGGAGGAATACTGAGGAAACAGACCCCGCAGCTTTGTTGACTGACTCCGCAATCCTGTTTTGCTCTGATGCTTTAACTCAGCCTGGCGGGCTCCAGCCATTAGCAGAGGGCATCGCTAGGAGGAGACTGGTGAGAGCATTTCGGAGGCACGCGCGCATCGTGGCACGAGTAGCTTGGGTCATGACCAAAGAGCGAAGGATCCAAAAGTCAGCTAACTGGACAGATCAAGATTTAGATTTGTCTTGTTTTGTTTTGTTTTTGTGACCCTTTGTTTTCCCTTTCTTATTCTAGCTTTTACCCGAGCAGCAGCGTACACCACCCGGGCTGCCGGCTTTTGAATCTGAATGCGCACTACCCAACTTGTAAACTGTCAACAGACACCAGTTCAGGAAATTGCAACCAATTGATCGTGGGCAAACAGGATCTGAACTCGCTTCTGCTTCCCGTTGGAGCGCAGCGACCGCCCAGTTAGAGTTGCACTGGCGCCCTGCGCTCCAGCCCTGGCGGAGGGTTGGTCTTCCGCGCGCAGTCGTGCGGCGCTTTTCCGTGGTTCTGCGCGGGGTCCAGCCCCCCGCCTCTGCTCCTATAAGAAAAAAGGAGAGCGACTCCTTGTTGCAGTTGTGGGATTTTACCATCTCCGCCAAGTCGCTGGGCTTCTGCCTCCCAGAGCTGCCTCGAGCCAGCTCGAGATCTCCTCTCACCCTCAGCGCCCGCAGCTGGGACTGTCCGCCCCGCCTTCGCCGTAGCCCTCGCCCTGGCCTTGGCCCTGGCCTCTTCTCGGAGGATGTGGTGAGCCCGGCCCTAGTCCGGGGTCTGTCCTCGCCGGGCCGTCTCTCATAGAACTGAGGAGCGGGAGAAGAAGGGAGGGGGTGGTGGAAGGTAGGAGTGGTGCGAACACCCAGAGTATCAAACTTGGGGGTGGCCAGTGGGGGTCAGGGGAGAAGAGAAGCCGTTGCAGGCGGCTGTGGGGTCCCGGGAGGGGGCTCTGGGCAGGGTCCCGCTGCGCGCGTTCCAAGCCCTTCAGGGGGAGAGACCTGGACTCTGTTTCCAGCTCCATCGCACGGAGAATTTCCGTCCAGCCTTCTCCATTGAGGGACCCTTGTCCCCCACCCTCCGCCCCTGTTTCTTTTTCCTCGAGGGAGGAATGCGCCTCCCGCCTCCGGAGCCTCGAATCCCCACACGCTCCTCTGGCCGCGCAGTGAGGGGCGGGACGGTGCCTTGCGCTCTGCTGCGGAGGTGGGCTGCGGCCCCCAGGGGCGCAAACCTCCTAGCGGCTCCGACTGTCAGGAGGACGCTGCGCTCTCCCGCGCGCGCGGCTGCCCAGCACCGTCGGATCGGATGGACTGGGCCTGCCTTTGGGAACCGCCCAGTGCCCTCTCCGGGTCGGCGAGCTAGATAATCATCAAACTGACAGGCGGCACACGTCTGGCTTCCACGTCTCAGCAGAAGCGCGAGGGCCGGGTCAGTAAGTGTAAGTCCTAACTGATTCACCTTCTGGTAATGAGAACACCCCAAAAGAAGCTTTCGGGTCCTTTGAAGAGGGTTGGGGGAGGTCCTCATGAGTGTAGGGGCTTTTGTTCCACATTTAGGCCGAAGATGGGCATTGTGGGTGAGACCATCCCTGTTTTCTACACTCACTGGACTACTCCTCACCCATTGAAGAGTCTTGACTATTTCCCTGACTCTTCTTAGAGAGAGGTAATTATCTTTCCAGAACAGCAGGTTGTTACTGTTCCTGCCTCTTTAAAAATCAAACACCTGTTTAGCGGGGAAGGTCATACTGCATTCTCCAAAGCTGTTCAAGAATGGACACATTCATGTAAGCATTCGCTGGTTCTGCACCAGAAGGTCTCACTCCCTGGTAGGAGCATATGATGGACAAAAAGGAGGCAAAAGGAAAAGCTTTAAGGCTTTTGGAAATAGGGACACATCGTGTAAACTCAGTGACACGAAATACACAGTGCTGTTTTCAAAGGTCAGAGGCTCATATAGACAGAAGAGGTACATTCCCAATCGCCTTGGTGAATATTTTCAACTTTCTGCTTATCAGGCAAATGGTCATGTCTTAATGCAACATTCTTGGATGTCCACACCCCTTCTCTCCAGGACTAATACATATAGGGCATATGGCATATTTTCTGGGATTCTTTCCTGAGAAAAATTCCGGGAAAGTTTTGTGATTGTAAAGGTATTAAGTTTTTACTAAGGCCAACCTGTGACAGTAAGAAAACTGTTGCAAAAAAACCCCCACAAATTTAAATATGGAGTCAAAGCATAAACTTGTTTCCCACTTAGATAATTTGAAGTTCTTTGACTTTCTGGGGGAAAAAAGTCCTGAAGCCATTTTCCTATCTACGAAGAAATAGTTCTATAACTGAATAATGATTCACTCGTTCAAGAAAACTACCACTCACAGTTCTCCTTGAATGTCTTGAACAGTGTGATGCCTCATTTTTACCTTATTTCATGGAAACATTTTTCCCCTTTTCTATTCATCTTTGAATTGTGCTTTTGAGTTTTGACTCTGGCGACTCCCTCTGTGTACTTTCTTATCCTCTTCCACTTTTCCAGAAGTGCAGTCATAAAATTATACATTCTCTGGGTAACACTCTGACCTGGTTGAAGGCCAGTCGTGTGCTTGAGAACAGCTATTAGAATCCACATGCTAATACCCTGTAGATCAATTATCATTCCTGTAGAGAAGCTTTAAAGAAGTGAATAAAGAAAATGAGACTGAAAAGAAAAAGCAAAATAAGTTAATAAATCAAATATGCTCCTAATAACCTTCAATCTTGGGCTTGCTCCCAATTTAGTTTGCTGCAAACTCCGACCTTCTGTAGTCTCATTAGTTCTGTTAAAGACTTGTCAGGATTGACTGTGCTCTGTAGAGTCTCATTCTTAGTCTAAGGGAAATGAAAGGGCCCATCAAATAAAACACTCCAAGATTTGAATGGTTAGTTTCCACTTTCTCTAATCACTAAAGAAAGGAGGCAAGTGCAAAAGGCGGCCTGGACTCTAGAACATTCTATTTGAAATGTATGCAGAGAGAATGAGAATATATCAGTAAAGAAAATGCATGAGTATGTGAAAATCTCTATCATTGTGATAAGCAACTATTAGTGTGTGTGTGTGTGTGTGTGTGTGTGTGTGTGTTTAGCCCTTGGAGAGAGAAAGTTTCCTTGTGGTATGTACTGACTAACAATTTTTAATGTTCTAATCAGAGATTATACCTTGGAACAACTTTCTTGTAGAGGTGGTTACCTGATTAAGAACAAGAAAATAAGCACAGAGATGTCATATCAGAGCAAGAATCCTATACAAGCAATTATCTTCAGTAAAGGAAAGGGTCAAAATTGTTACTTTGTACTTTGCTGACCTCAATTATTCAGTAAAATTGTGCTTTCCTTATTTGCTAAGATTTAAACAATGGATGGAAACAGTCCAGACTGTGTCCTAAAAGACACAGCTGTGGTGAGGAGGCTGAAGGAAAACAACTGTGATGTGTCATGGGCTCCTTGCAGGATTAGAAGTGAGCACAGGTTGTCGAGATAAGTGAATAGGGAGGGCAGAGAGGCATGAGAAAGGCTGATGTGTTGCTGGAATTGGAAGTAGTTTGGTATGACAGACATACTGTGGAGTTGGGGTTTTCTTGTGTATGTCAGTGTTATCAGCCTGTACATGCAGCAACTGTAGTGGGAGAGCAAATTAATGAAATATATATGCAGGGGAAGCTCAGCAGATCATGCAAAACAGAACCTATTCAAGAATGCAAACGAGAAGGAATTTAATGCAGAAAATTGGTTACACGAGTGATGGAAGCCAAGCAGAGGATGTTGAGGCCACACAGGGATTAGCAAGAACAAAGAATCATTACTACCTCCAGATAGAGGGACACAGGGAAAAAGCAGTATGACTGAATCCAGGGACCTTGTGCCTCCACTGGAAACAAAATCACTGCAGACCATTCCCATGGGAGCCAGCCATAGAGGGATGGCTAAGGCACTGGTAAGAGGAGAGAGGGAGGGAGAAGAGTACAGTGGCTTCTGGATTCTCCCTTCCTCCTGCCTCCTAGTTACCTGCCAGTGCCTCCTGTTGGCCAAGCGCAGCCAGCATCCCAATGTCCTGGGTGCCTGGAAATATGGTCTGCAAGAATCAGCCCTCCAGCATCAGGGGAAGAATGGAGCTGAGCAAACAGGCTCAGCCAGACATTGTCTGTGGCATGAATAAATATGACTCAGCTACCAATGTAGGTAGATGTGATTATAATTAATAAAAAACAACTTCATTTCAAAGAGGTTCTGAATTAATGGTGGCAGCCTTTTTTCATTATGAGCATATTCAAATAGTACTACCATTATGATGTTGGGCTCCGGATGTTTTTATAGACTTGAGAAGGTAACTTTATATTAGAAACTGATTAGTATTATTTGGAGATGTTGGGGAAATGAAATGATCACATCTGAATTTCAGAAAAAAACACTTTAATGTCAGAGTATGCTCTATTCAGTAAATGTAAGAGCTTTAGAGTAGGGGCACTATCCTGTTGTTTTTTTCCCCCAGCACAAATCCTAATTCCTGACAGTGGGTTTTAAATACTTGCTGAATGCACATTTGAATAAGTATAAGCATCATGAGAGTGGAGCCACGTATGGCATTTAGTAGATGCTTAATTATATTAGTTAAGTGAATGAATGAGGAAAGAAATGAAGGAAGGAAGGAAGGAAGGATAGGGAAAAGGGAGATAAGTTAGACAACTATTAGGGTTATTACAGTAAGAAATCAAGAAGTACAAAATTAATGTGGTAGAAATAAGAGGACCATTGGGAGAGATATTTAAGAGTAGTCTGAGGGGTCTCTTAAACATGTGGGCTAAAGGAGATGAAAAAGCCCGTGTAGTTACCTGCTTCTTAACTTTACGTGGCTTAATTAATGAGGATAGTATTGACCTAAGTAGGACACACAGAAGGATTCTGAGGTTGAGGTGGGTCACTAGAGAAGAAAGGTGTTAAAACTTTTGTATTCAGGGATTAGAGAGAGATGAAATTCAGATTGGACATATTTTCATTACAGTTTCTATGTAGGATTCTGCTGTATGTCAGGTAGGAAATTTATTTCAGATCATAAAAAAAGCTGCTATTTTTAACGCTAATCCCTACATTAGAAAAATTGGCTACGAAACAATCTGCTCAGTTTATCTTAACTATTTTATACTCCTAAAGTCCAAGCACCAGGCCAAGGATTTTAATATTTGTCTCTTTTCTTGAAATTAGTTGCTATATCTATAAATTGAAAACAGTCAGGATATTGAAGCAAACTTTATCTACCTTAAAATTAATTCGATGAATTTATAGCAGTTATAAAATTAATTGATAATGTTTGTAATATCCATCTCACTTAAAATGGATTGAATCAATTTGGTCGCATTCACAAAGGAATTGTGTCTATACTATAGACATTACATTTTGCCTTCATAATATACATTTCAGGGATCTGATTTAATTCATCCATATTTGTGAATAGACCAATTAAGGGTCCACTTTATTGAAATGTTCTACTATATGCAAATTTAGGGATCAGAGGACAGGTACTTTGAGCCCCAAGCAAAATGAAACCAATCCATTTGTGATATACCTTGCACCCTTGAGTTTTCCTCGTTCCATATTTGTTCATTTTTTAAATTGTAGATTCTTGTGCTAGTTGATGAAAATGGGCCCATTAGGTGCAGAGGCTGATGAGAACCAGACAGTGGAAGAAATGAAAGTGGAGCAGTTCGGTCCAGGGCACACCACTCCTAGAGGGGAGCTGGCCCCTAACTCTGAGCCGGAGCTTATAGACAGCACGAAGCTGATTGAGGTACAGATCGTCCTTATATTGGCCTATTGCACCATCATCTTGCTTGGAGTGATTGGCAATTCCTTGGTGATCCATGTGGTGATCAAATTCAAGAGCATGCATACAATAACCAACTTTTTTATTGCTAATCTGGCTGTGGCGGATCTTCTGGTGAACACCCTGTGCTTGCCATTTACACTTACTTACACCTTAATGGGGGAGTGGAAAATGGGTCCTGTCCTATGCCACTTGGTGCCTTATGCCCAGGGCCTGGTGGTACAAGTGTCCACCATCACCTTGACAGTAATTGCCCTAGACCGGCATCGTTGCATTGTCTACCACCTGGAGAGCAAGATTTCCAAGCGAATCAGCTTCTTGATTATTGGTTTGGCTTGGGACATCAGTGCCCTGCTAGCAAACCCCCTGGCCATCTTCCAGGAGTATTCACTGATTGAGATTATTCCGGACTTTGAGACTGTGGCCTGTACTGAGAAGTGGCCTGGTGAGGAGAAGAGCATCTATGGCACTGTCTGCAGTCTTTCTTCCTTATTAATCCTGTATGTTTTGCCTCTGGACATTATCTCTGTTTCCTATACTCGTATCTGGAGTAAACTTAAGAACCATGTCACCCCTGGAGCTGCTAATGACCACTACCATCAGCGGAGGCAAAAAACCACCAAAATGCTGGTGTGTGTGGTGGTGGTATTTGCAGTCAGCTGGTTGCCGCTCCATGCCTTCCAACTTGCTGTCGACATTGACAACCAAGTCTTGGACCTGAAGGAGTACAAACTTATCTTCACTGTGTTCCACATCATTGCTATGTGCTCCACCGTTGCCAACCCCCTTCTCTATGGCTGGATGAACAGCAACTACAGAAAGGCTTTCCTCTCAGCCGCCTTCTGTGAGCAGAGGTTAGACGCCATTCACTCTGAGGTATCTGTGACATTCAAGGCTAAAAAGAACCTAGAAGCCACAGAGAACAATGGTCCCAATGATTCTTTCACAGAGGTTACCAATGTCTAAGGCAACTGCCATGTGAAAATATATGGATGAATCTGACCAGAGCTGTAAACCTGGTTGAGTGGGGTGTGCAGGTGCATCCTCATTTCCCATTTTAAGGAAGCATCTGAATGGAAACATCTGCAGTGTAATTCATGGAAAACTGGTTGTCAGAGTCTAGTAAACACACTCAAATTCAAAGACAAGGCAACAAAAGTTTGCTTACAGTTGCTTAGATTGTAGGTTGAATTACGAATAAAAGCAGAGAGAAATGGTTTTGACTGTTTCCCAGAGTGAAGGAAACGTGAACAAGTAGTTGGTGTTATCAGCATTGCTAAGAGGTGGTGGGTAAAAAAGTTGACTTTAATATCACATTAGGGCCTAGAATGGGGATGACGTATAATTCACTGCTCCCCCCTCATCTGATGAAAAGGCTGTCAACACCAATTTCCCTAGAAAGCCACAGACTCTTCTTTATTGTATTTTGCCTTTTTGTTATTCTTCCTATGGACTAAAACCATCAGAGAACACTGCAGGTAAATGTTACCAACTATTTGAATGACTTCAAGGAAATAATAGACCAAAATTTTCTATGTAATTAGTGTTTTGGCAAATGATGGGGGGAATCTTTACCACCCAGTTAGCCAATTGTTTTTTAAAACCAAATGCACATTTAACGAAAAGTTTCTTCAACTTAGAATCAAAGGCTGAAATTCTCAGAGAAATGTAAACCATCATTTAACTTCTCATTTCAACTTGTCCCTGCTTCGTATAGTTACTATTTGAATAACAAGTAAGCATGCCACATAATACTTTTAATCATTGTTAATTGTTGTAACTTTTTGAACACATATTATTCCTATGTTGGAGCTGGGTTTGTCTTCACTATAAATTAAATCAGATTAGGAAATAGTTTTGTGGCATTTTGTAACATTTTGCGGTTATTTGTAAGCCGTTTTTGCACAGGTACATACTCTAATGTGTTTACTGCAGTGTTATTATTATTTACTTTTGAAATTCATCTTCCATGGACCCATTCATGATTCATAATGTAATTTCATCAAAATGGAACCCATCTATTAAGAATTATTAAAAACATTACATTCATTCCACTTTAAAAATGTTCAGTTTGGACCAGTTTCAAAATACGTTATCCTCCTTTCAAAATAATTAGCTATATTTTTGGATAACTTCTGAATATATACATAATAAAATTTTACCTATAAATAGTGGAACATAGATGCTGTAATACTTTTAATGATTTTGTGAATACAATTTTTATTTCAGTATTATCCAACCAAAGATGCTTAAAACCCTATTACATTCATGAAAAATAATTGAGATATTAAAACAGCTGTACTTCTTTGAATGTTGTTAATGAGGTTTCATTGTAATCATATTTTTTATAAGTATGATTGAATTTGTGAATAGATTCCTTAAATTTTAAGTAAATTCAGCATGACTGTTGCATTTAGTTATAAACATTAACTTTGTGAACAGGAGCAACTTATTTTATGGATACATTTAAAATTCATATTATGGCTCTTACTGAATTATTTTCATGCTAGAAATAAAAGACTGGTCTTGAAGTAGACTGCACTTTTGGAATACTGAAAAAGAATGAAAACCATGGAAGTTAGATTAAGTGTAAGACTGAATAAGAAGTTGACAAATAATGTATATCTGTAACATATAATTGAATAATTCATTTTTCTCTTGGACCTGGCATAACTGTCCCAGAAAAAGTTTTTTGTCTTTTAAATAGCAGTTACTTTGCTTAAGATGCTAATAGATAATTGTGCTCAAAGATTTATTTTTCGTCTTGGAGAATTCTTACACTGTAGGAAATGTTCATGCTACTGTATCACCTGTTGACATAGTAAATTATTAGAATCCAATTAATATTTGTGATCTAATTAATTATGTTAACTTATTAATAAAATGTCTTTTATGTAGTGATTTTGTCTGTTGAAATAAAAAGAATTTAGGAAATTAGAGAAATGTGTGTCAATTTATGTCAGAGTTCCTGTCCAAGATGAGATAGCCTTTGACACAACTAAAGAAAGGGAAATCATGGTGGCTCCTGCACAGTTAGTCTAGTGCTCTCTCCAGTCTGTACATGAACTTGAGTCAATGGACTCATTCCTGTGGTTGCAGATATAAACCATATTCTGACAATGCCTGAATATACCTGTATTTTCAGACCTGACCTTTCTTCTGGACGTCAAACCTCTATCAGCCCACTTGACGTGCCACATAGTTTCTCACCAGCAGATCAAACCCAGTGTGTCTAAGTCAGAACCTGCCATTTTGATCCACACCCCACCCCACCTCCACTTTGTTTTCCTGTATTGCCTGTCCCAGTCATGACACTGCTATCCACCCAGTTCCCAAAAGTGTAAGCACTTTGGAATCACTCTTGTCTCTTCTGTCTCTTTATAACACATGTCCAATTAATTCTCACATTTTGTGCTGATTCCTAGATGTTTCTTGAATCAATTCACTTTTCTCCATCCTTGTGCTCCCCACCATAGTTCAGGCTGTGATTATCTCCCTAGACCCCTATATCTCTCAACTGGTTTAATGTAGCAACTTCCTAATTGTTCTTTCTATATCTCATCATTTTCCTATCCAATCCAACTTTGCTTTTTCTCCATCCTTGTGCTCCCCACCATAGTTCAGGCTGTGATTATCTCCCTAGACCCCTATATCTCTCAACTGGTTTAATGTAGCAACTTCCTAATTGTTCTTTCTATATCTCATCATTTTCCTATCCAATCCAACTTTGCCCACTAGCCAAGTGATTTTTCAAAAACTCAAATTTTATCAAATCACTTTTCCCCTCATCATTCTTATGCCAAAATCTTTCTATGACTTGGAAGGATGTACTTATATGTTTTACCCCTTGCAGATTCTCTCTTTTTCCAATCTTTGTTACATATGGAGCATATGAAGGCAGGGGGCCAGGACTGTTTTAATCATTGTGTTATCACAGGTACTTGCAGTTCCTGGCACCAAGTAAGTGCTCAGTAAATATCCATCAAGGAAATTGAATTGATGAGTCAAGTAAATCATTAAAGCAGATTTGAAGATACATCCATAAGGTTGTAAATGATAAGCTACACGATAGGAAACCATCTTTATCATACAACTTGTAGAAAAGTAAGGTTTTAGCTATGCTGGAATCCAGTAAAGGTGCATATTTGTTCAAGATTAGATTGGCTTTATTTTTTGAAGGCCATTAAGGATAGACATTGGCATAGTTGAAGGAGCTCTATAAATAGATTCCACTTATGGCTCACTCAGAATTATCTAGAACCTTGTACAAGGGAAGCATGTAGCAGCCAATGAAGTCTATTAGTCATGATTCAGATAGCTAAGGAGAAGCGATCACAGGTATTTCCAGTAAAAATTCATTTAATACAGGAAATTAAAATCTTGCAAAACCATTGGAGGAATTGGAAAAGTGAAAGGAAAAGCCTCCACTGATATTGAGGAAACAAGGAAGTGCAAAATTGCAGGAAACCACAACGAATACCTACAGCAGCAATGTGGACAATACACAGGAATAAGCATAAATTTATCTGTGAAAATGTTATTGCCTCCTGCTAAAGCCACTCTCCTGCTCATCCCTCCCATAGACTCGGTAATGTCTTTTGTTTCTCTTCTGCTTTCCAAAATTCATGTGAGTATCTCTCACTTGTGATATATAACTCAAGCCTTGCTGGCAGGGATTTGGGGAAATGTAGTTCTTAGGTTTCCAGACCCTACAATACAGGCAAGAGCTTTGAATGGAGAATATGGTGCTTAATTGCTGTCCAACAATCTGGCAATCTTGAGAACTGCCCAAATGGTGCAATTTCTAGTTGCAACCATATTCTCTCCTTCTCTGTACCTCTGGGTTCTTCAGAGTTGCAGTGATGCAAGTTAACTATGCCTTTTTTCTCTTATCCAGGCCAATGTGTTAAAGATACTCTTTAAAACTGGCCTATTAGTACAGGTGGACTAAGGAGTAAAGTACCAGTAAAGACCATTTTGGAAAGGAGGAAGAAAGATTTATACCAAAACTTTAAAAACAACAATCTAAAAACCAGACAAGGATATACATTCTGAGTTAGCTTCCTAGGGTGAGCAAAGGAAATGATGTTTCAGGGAGAAAATAATTTTAAAATTTTCAAGTTCATGAGATAATATTAAATTATAAGGCAACAAAAGAAAAAGAGTTTACTTTTCCTTAAGAAAACAAAGTCTAAAAGAAACACAAAAATAGTGGAGAATACAAACATCTTCATGATTATGTCTTATGACATTAAATAAAGGTAGGAGTTTTATTTAACAAAGGGTTACTAAGGGTTGATTTGTGAAGATTTATAAAAGACACCTGTCTGTTAGATCACTGACCTTTTTCTGCCTTGGTACACTGGTCAGATGTCCATATACTTTACAAGTTTTCCTGGGTATGGAAGAGTTTATAGGAAAGACTGTGAGTTATGACATTCACATGTTATCAGTAACTCCAACTCTTTCTTTTTAATTTGTGAATGTGTAAGTGAGTGGAAGTAAACAGAAATGACTAACCCTGAATCTACTCTCCTTTATAAAAAAATCATTACCAAGTTTAAACACTAACAAATTACTTGCAAAACACCACATATGCTACAGGTGTGAGTTGTCACATTAAAATTTAAACATGCTGCATTATCTTCAAAAGAAATAAAGAAAAAGCAATTGAAGATTTTAAGTCCAGAGCAGCAGCCAATTTCAAGGGAGCAGTCTTAAAGGGGTCATGGAACTAAGCGTCAGCATCTGATCAGGGCCTGGACCAAACCAGGAAGCAGAAACTGTGAGATAAGAGGGAAGCAGGAGCAAAATAATAGCTGAACCACTGTGGAGAGCAATGTTAAGTGAAGGGTCCTGGACTAAGGTGGAAAATCTTAGATAAGTATCTCCTTATGTAAACTGCGTATACTCATGACAGCAACACTCAATCCTTTTAGTTAAAATTATCTGCAAGCTCTCATAACTCTCTAGAAGAAAACATTTTAATTAGGGTTTTTTTTCTTAATAGCTGGGAGTTCATTCATTCAACACATAATTATGTAAGTTTACTGAACCTTAAAATAGAAAATTCTTGTGATAATTACTTCCTGCTTTTCACCCTATTCAGAATGAGGTGTATGAGAGTGCTCTCTGTGGAGAGAGGGAGACATGGAGGGAAAAGAGCAGACAAAACATTCTAAAGAAAAGGGGCAGAAGACACCCAGTAGTTTCCTGTTTACCAATTTGTACAACAAATTGGTACAATTCACTGGAAGATTCACTGAATTTCTGCATCACTGCTGAAATCCCAGCCAGCCCCAGCACTCAGTCAATCCCCTACCATTTTATATTTTAATTAAAGTAAAATTTTCAGTTAAAGGCACAGATTTGGGTACATAATTCCATGCATTTTGGCAAGTGCATACACATATATAACCTCTTACCTCAATCAAGATAGATGATTCTAATCACTTCATAAAGATCCTTCATGTTCATTTCCAATCACCTCCACCGTATTCCAATAGCAAGCCACAGGTTAATTTTGTCTATTCTTCAATTTTATACAAATGGAAGCATAGACTATGTATTGTTTATATCTGGCTTATTTTACATAATATAATGCTTTGGAGATTCATCCATTTGTTGTACATTCATTCATTTTTACTTTACTACTGGGTCATGTTCAATTTTGTGAGTACACTACAATTTATTTATCCATTCTCCTCTTGATAGACATTTGGGTTATTTCAGGGTTTTGGCTGTTATGACTAAATCTGCTATAAATTTTCTTTCCTAAGTCTTTTTGTGCACATATATTTTTATGTCCCCGAGGAAAATACAAGCAGCAGAATTACTAGGTCATGGAATGTATATATATAGTGAACTTTATATAAGAAACTGCCAAAGCATTTTTCAAATGGGGGTTACACTCTCACTTGAAAAATATGAGAGATCCAGTTGTTTGATACTTTTGCAACATTTGGTGTTGTCAGATGTTTAAATATTTTCCAAGGTAGTGGAAATTCCATAGTGCTTTGGATTTGCATTTATCTGACAATTAATGATGTTGATCAAGCCTATTTATCATTCATATATCTTCTTTGGAAAAGTCTATTCTTTATTCATGTCTACTGTACATTTAAAAAAATTGTATATTTTTGACTTTTATTGAATTGTGGATCCCTATAAATTCTGGATATATACTGAATATAAACGATATATTCTCTTAAATACATGTATCACAAATGAATTTTCACAGGAAGTGATAAAAGTTTTTAATTTTGATCAAATTCAATTGATCATTTTTCTTTTAACATTAGTATTTTTTGTGTCCTTTCTGAGAAATATTTGCTTACTCCAACGCCAGAAAGATATTCTGTTTTCCCAGAAGCTTTACAGTTTTAGCTTTCACATCCATGATTCATCTCAATTAATTTTGGGTTTGGATTTATTTATTTTTCATATCTTTAATTGTCCTGGCACCAATCACTAAAAAGACTTTAATGAGAAGCAAGAAAAACTACAATCCTGCAGCCTGTGGAACAAAAACCACATCCACAGAAAGACAAGATGAAAAGGCAGAGGGCTATGTACCAGATGAAGGAACAAGATAAAACCCCAGACAAACAACTAAATGAAGTGGAGATAGGCAACCTTCCAAAAAAGAATTCAGGATAATGATAGTGAAGATGATCTAGGACCTCGGAAAAAGAATGGAGGCAAAGATCAAGAAGATGCAAGAAATGTTTAACAAAAACTTAGAAGAGTTAAAGAACAAACAAACAAAGATGAACAATACAATAAATGAAATGAAAACTACACCAGAAGGGATCAATAACAGAATAACTGAGGCAGAAAAACGGATAAGGGACCTGGAAGACAAAATGGTTGAATTCACTGCTGCAGAACACAATAAAAAGAATGAAAAGAAATGAAGACAGCCTAAGAGACTTCTGGGACAACATTAACTGCAATAATATTCACATTATAGGGGTACCAGAAGGAGAAGAGAGAGAGAAAGGTACCGAGAAAATATGTGAAGAGATTATAGTCAAAAACTTCCCTAACATGGGAAAGGAAATAGCCACCCACGTTCAGAAAGCACAGAGAGTCCCAGGCAGGATAAACCCAAGGAGAAACATGCTGAGACACATAGTAATCAAACTGACAAAAATTAAAGACAAAGAAAAATTATTGAAAGCAGCAAGGGAAAAATGACAAATAACATACAAGGGAAAGCTCATAAGGTAACAGCTGATTTCTCAGCAGAAACTCTACAAACCAGAAGGAAGTGGCATGATAAACTTAAAGTGATGAAAGAGAAGAATCTACAGCCAAGATTACTCTACCCAGCAAGGATCTCACTCAGATTTGATGGAGAAATCAAAAGCTTTACAGACAAGCAAAAGCTAAGAGAATTCAGCACCACCAAACCACCTGTACAGCAAATGCTAAAGGAACTTCTCTAAGTGGGAAAAACAAGAGAAGACAAGAACCTCCAAAAACAAACCCAAAACAATTAAGAAAATGGTAATAGGAACATACATATCAATAATTACCTTAAACGTGAATGGATTAAATGCTCCAACCAAAAGACACAGGCTTGCTGAATGGATACAAAAACAAGACCCATCTATATGCTGTATACAAGAGACCCACATCAGACCTAGGGACACATACAGACTGAAAGTGAGGGGATGGAAAAAGATAGTCTATGCAAATGGAAATTAAAAGAAAGCTGGAGTAGCAATACTCATATCAGATAAAATAGACTTTAAAATAAAGAATGTTACAAGAGACAAAGAAGGCCACTACATAATGATCAAGGGATCAATCCAAGAAGAACATATAACAATTAGAAATATATATGCACCCAACATAGGAGCACCTCAACACATAAGGCAACTTATGCTAACAGCTATAAAAGAGGAGATCGACAGTAACACAATAATAGTGGGGGACTTTATCACCTCACTTACACCAATGGACAGATCATCCAAAATGAAAATAAATAAGGCAACAGAAGCTTTAAATGACACAATAGACCAAATAGATTTAATTGATATTATAGGACATTCCATCCAAAAACAGCAGATTACACTTTCTTCTCAAGTGAGCATGGAACATTCGCCAGGATAGATCACATCTTGGGTCACAAATCAAGCCTCAGTAAATTTAAGAAAATTGAAATCATACCAAGCATCTTTTCTGGCCACAACGTTATGAGATTAGAAATGAATTACAGGGAAAAAACGTAAAAAACACAAACACATGGAGGTTAAACAATACGTTACTAAATAACCAAGAGATCACTGAAGAAATTGTAGAGGAAATAAAAAAATACCTAGAGACAAATGACAATGAAAACACAATGATCCAAAACCTATGGGATGCAGCAAAAACAGTTCTAAGAGGGAAGTTTATAGCTATACAAGCTTACCTCAAGAAACAAATCTCTCAAAAAACTGCCTAAACGTACACCTAAAGGAACTGGAGAAAGAAGAACAAAAACCCCTCAAATTTAGCAGAAGGAAAGAAATCATAAAGATCAGAGCAGAAATAAATGAAATAGAAACAAAGAAAACAATAGCAAAGACCAATAAAACTAAAAGCTGGTTCTTTGAGAAGGTAAACAAAATTGATAAACCTTTCGCCAGACTCATCAAGAAAAAGTGGGAGAGGACTCAAATCAATAAAATTAGACATGAAAAAGGAGAAGTTACAACAGACACAACAGAAATACAAAGCATCCTAGGAGACTACTACAAGCAACTCTATGCCAATAAAATGGACAACCTGGAAGAAATGGACAAATACTTATAAAGGTATAACTTTCCAAGACTGAAACAGGAAGAAATAGAAAATATGAACAGACCAATCAAAAGTAATGAAATTGAAACTTTGATTAAAAATCTACCAATCAAAAGTCCAGGACTAGACAGATTCACAGGTGAATTCTATCAAACATTTAGAGAAGAGCTAACACCCATCCTTCTCAAACTCTTCCAAAAAATTGCAGAGGAAGGAACACTCCCAAACTCATTCTATGAGGCCACCATCACCCTGAGACAAAAAAACACACAAAGATACTACAAAAAAAGAAAATTACAGACCAATATCACTGATGAATAGAGATGCAAAAATCCTCAATAAAATACTAGCAAACAGAATCCAAAAACACATTAAAAGGATCATACACCATGATCAAGTGGGATTTATCCCAGGGATATAAAGATTCTTCAATCTATGCAAATCAATCAATATGATACACCATATTAGCAAACTGAAGAATAAAAACCATATGATCATTTCAATAGATGCAGAAAAAGCTTTTGACAAAATTCAACACCAGTTTATGATAAAAACTCTCCAGATAGTGAGCATAGAGGGAACCTACCTCAACATAATAAAGGTCATATATGACAAACCCACAGCAAACATCATTCTCAATGGTGAAAAACTGAAAGCATTTCCTCTAAGATCAGGAACAAGGCAAGTTGGTCCACTCTCACCACTATTATTCAACATAGTTTTGGAAGTCCTAGCCATGGCAATCAGAGAAGAAAAAGAAATAAATGTAATACAAATTGGAAAAGAAGAAAAAACTGTCACTGTTTGCAGGTGACATGATAGTATACATAGAGAATCATAAAGATGCCACCAGAAAACCACTAGAGGTAATCAATGAATTTGGTAAATTTGCAGGATACAAATTAATGCACAGAAATCTCTTGCATTCCTATGCACTAATGATGAAAAATCAGGAAGAGAAATTAAGGAAACACTCCCACTTACCATTACAACAAAAGAATAAAATACCTAGGAATAAACCTACCTAGGGAGATCTAAGACCTGTATGCAGAACACTATAAGAAACTGATGAAAGAAATTCAAGATGATACCAACAGGTGGAGAGATATACCATGTTCTTGGATCGGAAGAATCAATATTGTGAAAATAACTATACTACTCAAAGCAATCTACAGATTCAATGCAATCCCTATCAAATAACCAATGACATTTTTTACGGAACTAGAACAAAAAATCTTAACATTTTTATGGAGACACAAAAGACCCTGAATAGCCAAAGCAGTCTTGAGGGAAAAAAACGGAGCTGGAGGAATCAGACTCCCTGACTTCAGACAATAATACAAAGCTACAGTAATCAAGACAATATGGTACTGGCACAAAAACAGAAACATAGATCAGTGGAACAAGACAGAAAGCCCAGAGATAAATCCACGCATCTATGGTCAACTAATCTATGACAAAGGAAGCAAGGATATACAATGGACAAAAAGTCTCTTCAATAAGTGGTGCTGGGAAAACTGGACAGCTACATGTAAAAGAATGAAATTAGAACGCTCCCTAACACCATACACAAAAATAAATCCAAAATGGATTTGCGACCTAAATGTAAGACCGGACACTATAAAACTCTTAGAGGAAAACATAGGAAGAACACTCTTTGACATAAATCACAGCAAGATCTCTTCTGATCCACCTTATAGAGTAATGGAAATAAAAACAAAAATAAACAAATGGGACCTAATGAAACTTCAAAGCTTTTGCAAGGAAAGGAAACCATAAACAAGACGAAAAGACAACCCTCAGAATGGGAGAAAATATTTGCAAATGAAACAACAAAGGATTAATCTCCAAAATATGTAAACAACTCATGCAGATAAATATTAAAAAAACAACCCAATCCAAAAATGGGCAGAAGACCTAAATAGACATTTCTCCAAAGAAGACATACAGATGGCCAGGAAGCACATGAAAAGCTGCTCAACATCACTAATTATTAGAGAAATGTAAATCAAAACTACAATGAGGTATCACCTCACACCAGTTAGAATGGGCATCATCAGAAAAATCTACAAACAACAAATGATGGAGAGGGTGTGAAAAAAAGGGAACTGTCTTGCACTGTTGGTGGGAATGTAAATTGATACAGCCACTATGGAGAACAGTATGGAGGTTCCTTAAAAAACTGAAAACAGAATTACCATATGATCCAGCAATTCCTCTGCTGGGCATATACCCAGAGAATACCATAATTCAAAAAGGCATATGCACCCCAATGTTCATTGCAGCACTATTTACAATAGCCAAGTCATGGATGCAACCTAAATGCCCATCTACAAATGAATGGATAAAGAAGATGTGGTATATATATATACAATGGAATATTACTCCGCTATAAGAAGGAAAGAAATTGGGTCATTTGTGGAGTCGTGGATGGATTTGGAGACTGTCATACAGAGTGAAATAAGTCAGAAAGAGAAAAACAAATATCATATATTAATGCATATATGTGGAACCTAGAAAAATGGTATAGATGAACTGGTTTTCAGGGCAGAAGCTGAGACACAGATGTAGAGAACAAACGTATGGACACCAAGGGGGGAAAGTGGTGGTGGGAGGGTTTGTGGTGGTGTGATGAATTGGGCAATTGGGATTGACATGTATACACTGATGTGTATAAAATTGATGACTAATAACCTGCTGTATAAAAAAATTAATTAAATTAAATTAAAAATTTTTTTAAAAAAGAGACTTTACTTTCCCACATTGAATTACACTGGCATCTTTGTTAAAAATCAATTGACTGTAAATGCTTCAAACTGTTTCTTGCTATTATATCCACTTGATCTATTTGTCTCTCCTTAAACCAATTCCACACTCTCCAGATTACTTTTTATCTTAAAATTTGGTAATTATATCTGTCAAATTTGTGTTTTTCTTCAATATTATTTTGGCTATTCTCAGGCCTTTGCATTTCCATATAAATTTTACCAGCTTGTCAATTTCTGTAGAAAAACACTCCAGCATTATGACTGAGGTTACATTGAGTGTGTAGATCAAATTAGGGAGAATTGACATCCTAACAATATTAAGTCTTTTAATACATGATATTGTCTTTTAATATATGACAATAGAATAATGTTTATTTGTATTATTTAATTTGTCTTAATATTTTATGCTTAGTGTAGCTGTCTAACATACATTTTGGTAAAACTTATCATGTATTTTATGCTTTTAGATGCTATTAAAGTTGGAATTGTTTTCAATGTCATGGCCCAACTAGGCATTACTAGTATACAATTAACATCTTTTTTTGACATTGAGAACTTCTCATATTAATTTTAACACTGCTTGTGCAAGTGACAAGATAAGTGATGTAAATAATTCTACTCTTTGTGAATGAAGATGGTTTTTATTCTTCTTGCCAAATCTTAATGCTATTTATTTCATTTTCATGCATTATTGCTCTGGTTAGGACCTCTAGTAAAATGGTAATAGAAGGGTTGATAGTGAATAGCTCATTTGTTTCTGACCTCTGGGATGGTTGGGGTGAAAATATTTAATATGTGCCCATTAAGTATGATAACCATTGGGGTTTTTCGTAGATGCTGTTTACCAGATTAAGGTTGTAGTTTGCTAAGGTTTTCTTTTTGAAATATCTAATGGGTTTTCAATTGTCTCAATTTTTCTGCATCTCTTGAAATGGTATGTTTTTCACTTTTGTATTTTAATGTTATGAATTATACTGGATTTTTAATGTCACATCAACCTTACATTCTTGGTATAAGTCTCACATGGTTTGGATGTATTCTTTTTTTATGTATTCTTCAAGCCACTTTGTTAATATTTTGTTGAAGATTTTTGTATCTATGCTCATAAGGAATATTAGTCTATAAAATTATTATCTTGAAAACATTTCATAAAACATTTTGGTTAGTGTTTCCTCCTTTTCTATTTTATGAAGGAGTTTGCATAGTTAGTATTGTCTCTTTCTGAAGTATTTGACAGAATTCACCAATGACATCATCTAGGCTTAGAGGTTTTCTCTGTGGGAAGGATTGTTCCTTTAAATTCCAAAGTCTATGTTAGATATTGGACTGTTCATATTTTCTCTTTCTTCTTAGCTTGGTTCTGGTATATTTTATGTTTCAAGGAATTAGTTTCTTTCATCTAAGTTGTTGACATTTTGACATTAAATAGATTATAGTATTCCCTCTTACTTTTTTTTTTATAGCAATCCCTCTGACTGCTCTCTCAAAAGGGGCAAGAGCCCAAATAAAGAAATCTGTTAAGAAGTCAATCTAATGAGTGATGATCAGAGCCTGGTTTTTGTTAATCTAGTGGGTTCATTAGAGAGATGAATAAATTAGAAACATTTTAGAAATGGAATGGACAAGAATTGTTCTGTATTCTATAACTTTCCTTCTGTCAATACATCCTAAAGTAGGGTCTCCATATCTAAAGATTGACAGTATTGATACTTGGTATATTTTTAATTTAATTAGTTTATTTAAACTAAAAAACAGTTCACCCATTTCTCCCACTCCCCCTCTCTACCTCTTGCAACCAGCAATCTATTCTATGTATCTATAAGCCTGGGTTTATTTTTTTTGTTGTTTTTTTTAGATTCCGCATATAAGAGAGATCATAGTATTTGTCTTCTCTGACTTATTTCACTTAACCTAATGCCCTCAAGGTCCATTCATGTTATTGCAAATGGCAAGATTTCATTCTTTTTATGGCTGCATAATATTCTGTTGCATGTATTGATATAGATATAGATATAGATATAGATATAGATATATATCACCACTTCTTTATTCATTCATCCATCAGTGGACACTTAGGTTGTTTCCATATCTTGGCTACTGTAAATAGTGCAGCAATAAACATGGGGGTCCATATTTCTTTTCTTTTTTTTTCTTTATTGGAGTATAATTGCTTTACAGTGGTGTGTTAGTTTCTGCTTTGTAACATAGTGAATCAGCTATACATTTACATATATCCCCATATCTCCTCCTTCTTCTGTCTCCCTCCCACCCTCCTTAACCCACCCTTTTAGGTGGTCACAAAACACCAAGCTGATCTCCCTGTGCTATGCTGCTTCTTCCCACTAGCTATCTATTTTACATTTGGTAGTGTATATATGTCCATGCCATTCTCTCACTTCGTCACAGCTTACCCTTCCCCCTCTCCGTGTCCTCAAGTCCATTCTCTATGCCTGCATCTTTATTCCTGTCCTGCCCCTAGGTTCTTCATAACCATTTATTTTAATTCCGTATATATATGTTAGCATACAGTATTTGTTTTTCTCTTTCTGACTTACTTCACTCTGTATGACAGACTCTAGGTCCATCCACCTCACTACAAATAACTCAATTTCGTTTCTTTGTATGGTTGAGTAATATTCCATTGTATATATGTGCCACATCTTCTTTATCGATTCATCTGTTGATGGACATTTAGGTTGCTTCTATGTCCTGGCTATTGCAAATAGAGCTGCAAAAAGAGTCATGTACCACGTATTTCTTTTCAAATTAGTGTTTTCATTTTCTTTATATAAATGTCCAGAAGTGGAATTGCTGGATCATATACTAGTTTTATTTTTAATTTTTTGAGAAAACTGTATTCAATAGAGGTTGCAACAATTTACATTCTCACCAACAGTTTATGAGGGTTTTCTTTCTCCACATCCTTACCAACACTTTCCATTTCTTGTGTTTTGGATAATAACCATCCTAACATGTGTGAGGTGATATCTCATTGTGGTCTTGATTTTCATTTCTTGATGATCAGAGATGCTTGAGCATCTTTTTATGTGTCTGTTAGACTCTGTATGTCTACTTTGGTAAAATGTCCACTCAGATCTTCTACCTATTTTTTAAAAATCAGATTGGATGGTTTTTGCTATTTGGTTATATGAGTTCTTTATATATTTTGGATATTAATCTTTTATCAAATTTATGATTTGCAATTACTTTCTCCCATTCAGTAGGTTGTCTTTTCATTTTCTTGGTAGTTTCCTTTGCTGTATAGAAGTTTTTAAGTTTTATGTAATCCCACTTGGTTATTTTTGCTTTTGTTGCTTTTGGTTTTGGTGTCAGATTCAAAATTTCATCACTAAGACCAATGTCAAAGAGCTTACTGCTTATCTTTTCATCTATGTTTTTTATGGTTTCAGGTCTTATCTTCAAGTCTTTAATTCATTTTGAGTTAATTTTTGTGTATGGTGTAAGACGGTTGCCTTTCATGGTTTTTTTAAATTTCATCTAAGTTACTACAATTTTTGACATTAAATTGGTCATAATATTTCCTTATTCTTTTAATTTCTCTTAGGTGTATATTGTTATCCTCTCTTTCATACTTGATATTGGTAATTAGGTTTCATACTTAATATTGGTCATTGGTAATTAAGTTGCTCTCTTCTTTTTTCCTTGATCATTCTGCCAAGAATTTACCCATTTTATCAGTCTTTTTGAAAACCCCAACTTTTTACTTTGTTCATTTTTCTATTGTTAGGTGTTTTCTAGTTCATTGATTTTTGCCATTATTTTATTATTTCCTTTATTTGGTTTGGGTTTAATTGACAGTTTTTATACCTTCTAAAATTTGAAGCTTAGATCAATTATCGTCTTTCTTGTTTTGTAGTGTAAGCATGTAGAATTTAAAATTTTCCCTTTTCAGTTATATTCCTTTCCTGAATTTTGATATGCAGTATATTCCCTATTACTCAGTTAGATTTTTTTTAATTTTTATTTTATGTTGGAGCATAGTTGTTTAACAATGTTGTGTTAGTTTCAGGTGTACAGTAAAGTGATTCAGTTATACATATACATGTATCTATTCCTTTTCAAATTCTTTATCCGTTTAGGTTATTACAGAATATTGAGCAGAGTTTCCTGTGCTTACAGTAGGTCCTTGTTGGTTATATATTTTAAATATAGTAGTGTGTACATGTCAATCCCAAACTCCCAGTCTATCCTTCTCTCCCACCCTTCCCCCCGATAACCATAAATTTATTCTCTGTGAGTCTGTTTCTGTTTTGTAAATAAGTTCATTTATATCATTTTTTTTAGATTCCACATATAAGCACTATCATATGATATTTGTCTTTCTCTTTCTGACTCACTTTACTCTGTATGACAGTCTCTAGGTCCAGCCATGTCTCTGCAAACAGCACGATTTTGTTCCTTTTTATGGCTAATATTCCACTGTATATATGTACTAAATCTTCCTTATCCATTCATCTGTCAATGGTCATTTAGGTTGTTTCCATGTCTTGGCTATTGTAAACAGTACTGCAATGAATATTGGGATGCATGTATCCCTTTGAAACATGTTTTTCTCTGGATATATGCCCCAGAGTGGGATTGCTGGATCATATGGTATTTAGATTTTTAAGGAACCACCATACTGTTCTCCACAATGGCTGTACCAATTTACTTTCCCACCAACAGTGTAGGAGGGTTCCCTTTCTCCACACCCTCTCCAGAATTTATTGTTTGTAGATTGTTTTAAATCTACAAACAGTTCATGTGGCTCAATATCAAAAAAACAACCCAATCAAAAAATGGGCAGAAGACCTAAATAGACATTTCTTTAAAGAAGACATACAGATGGCCAAGAAGCACATGAAAAGATGCTCAACATGGGTAATTATTAGAGAAATGCAAATCAAAGCTATATTGAGATATCACCTAACACAAGTCATAATGGTCATCCTCAGTTCGATTATTTTCCTTTATGATCCCTTTTTGACCTATGCCTTTTGGGGGCATGTGTTATTTAATCTTTAAATATTTGGAACTTTTTTAAACCTATTATTGCTCTTGATTTCTAATATAATACCTTTGTTGTTGAAAACGTATTCTGTATGACTTCAGTTGCTTACACTAAACATTAAGTGATGATCACTGAGAGATGGGGAAAAAAATAAGATAAGCCTGACAACTGTCCCAGATTACCATCTTTAGAAAGTCCCCAGGGTACAGCACATAGAGAGGGAACACAGAGACCAAGAGTTTCCTTGAGTTTAGAAATTAATTTGAAATTTGGGAGAGGAGAAAAAAGATAGAATGTGTAAATCAGAGTACAAGATAGTAAAAAGCTGCACACAGAGAGGCCTACAGAGAAACATGTTTCCTTTGAATATTCATCTATAGATCAGTAAGCTTGTCAAGAAAATATCCAAGATTAGAGGAAAAAAACTACCTTAGAGTATTAGAGGTATAGTCCACAGGTAACATGCAAAAAAGCATGATGTTCCCATCAGCCAGAGTGAAAAACTTCATAATTCACAGGGCACTGGGTAGAATACCTAGAATATTCTTGCCTAAGTAGTGCGGAATAATTAGATTCAGACAAAATTCTGCTGTGGTTCTTCCCAGGAAATCTTGAATGCAAGACCTGAAAGGATCAAACTCTTTCCAAGTAACCTAACTGCATTACAAAATATAGCTCAAAATGCTTATATTTATACCAAATACACACAGGACTATACAGGGTAAAACTAATAAATTCTGTCATCTAATGAAAGATTACAAGGCCTATGAAAAACAAGAAAATATAATCCATGATGACAAGAAAAATAAATAAATCCAAACTGGCCCATAATTGACATAGATGTTAGAATCGGCATACAAGGACATTTAAAACACTTGTTATAACAATTACATATATATTTTAGCTATAGATATTAAAGTACATAAAACTGTTCAAATCAAACTTTCATAGATGAAAATTAGAGTGGCTGAGATAAAAACTCTCCTGAGTGGCAGATTAGGGAAGCAGAAGAGAAAATTAGTGAACTTGAAGACATAGCAATAGAAATTATTCAAAACGAAACACACAAAGAAAAAAGAATTTTTAAAAATGTAAAGAGCATCAGTGATCTGTGGGACAACTTCAAGGGGCCTTACATATAGATAATAATCCAAAAAAAGAGATAATATGGATTCATAAAAATAATAATGCAAAAGTTAACAAATAAGGATAAAGAACAAAACACCAAATGGGAATATTATAAAACAAATAGCAAGATAACTTATAATTATAAGTTATATAACTTATAATTATAATCTTATCAGCAATCACATTAAATGTGAATAGTCTTAATACTCCAATTTAGAAGGCAGAGATTGTAGTAGCTGAAAGCTGAGATACAACATAAGTGTGCATCCACAGTACATTGGATAAATAATTATACATTCACATAGTTAAGTACTATAGGGCAATCTTTCAGCTTTACTGAGGTATAATTGATATCAAAAAATATGCTTATATTTAATGTGTACAATTTGGTGAGTTGGACATACATCTAACCCAATTATACCATCTCCACAATCCAGGTAATAAACATATTAATCATCTTCAAAAGTTTTCTGTGTCAGAAGGAATGAACTCTTGCTGCATGAAACAACAGGAACGAATCTCACAAAACATGATAACATATGAAGCCAAACACAATGGATTACAAACTATATAATTAATTTTATATAAAGATAATAAACAGTCAAAATAAATCTATTTTGTTAGAAGTCAGTATAATGGCTACCTTGGTTTACCAGAAGGGGTCACAAGGGAGGGTTCTGTAACTTATTTTTTTAATTGGGATATAGTTGTTTTACAATGTTGCGTTAGTTTCTACTGTACAGAGAAGTGGAGTTCCCTGTGCTATACAGCAGGTTTAGTTATCTATTTTACACATATTAGTGTATATATGTCAACCTCAGTCTCCCAATTCATCCCACCCCTCACCCCCCACTACCGGGTTTCCCCCCTTGGATGTGTAATGTTTCTAATGTTCTGTTTTTTTGATTGTATGTGTTTATATTTTTAAAGTTCTCCAAACTGTATTTACAATTTGTATATTTTTGTATACATATATTATTCTGCAATAAGATGTTGCAGATGTTGAATGCCAGCATTCAATGCTGGTGAGATTAGGAAAACTAAGGCTATCTTACATCATTGATGGAAATGTCAATTACTACAATAATTTTGGAAAGCAATCTGGCAATTATTATTAAAGTTTAACATAAATGCATAATTTGAAACAGCAACTCACTTTTGGGAATCTGTTCTGTGAAGAAAAGGCAGCAGTATAGAAGGATACATGAAAAAGAGATATTTGAAGTGCTCAAAAACTGGAAATGATTCTAAAATCCATGATTAGGAAAATGGTTGAATAAACTAGCCATGGTTTATTATGCAGCTATTACATAGAATGTGTTTTATATATAACTGATGAACTGGATATATAACTGATAAGGAATTTCCATTATGTGTTATTAATTGAGAGATTCCTAAAGCAAATACACACAAATGTCTTCAAATGTGCATTTCATGATATAACCAGATTATTAACATTGTTTAGCTACAGGGAATAAGGTGGAAAAGGAAAGAGCAGGGAGAAAAGAAAATAAGTTGAGAAAGAATATATATATATATATATATATATATATACACACACACATATATATATATACACACACACACATATACACACACAAAGGTGAAACCTTGAAAGTAAGTCTTTGTTCATATAAGGAGTGTAAGTTAAATAAAATTATCTGGTGTCACTAAAGATGATGACAGTTATAATTATTATGGGACGTGTGTGTGTTTGAACATAAAATAATGTGTATTATTTAATTGTTAAGGAAAATCTCTGGTTATAATACAGCATTATGACATGATCTCACCTATTTATAATTTTAGATGAATATAAAAATTACCTGAGCAATATACCTCAAAATATTAAATGTAGCTATCTATAGTTGTGGTATTAGTGTTTTAGTCATTTACCTCATGTGTACTTTCTATAATTTTCTGAATTAACTCAAATTAAAAATTAAAATACATATATAGTAACAGAAAATGGAAAGAAGGGAACAAATAAAAATGAATAATCTAAGAATTCAACCCAGAAATTAGAAAAAAAAAACTAAGTTACTAGAACAAAAGAGTTAATAATAACAGAGAGAGAGGAGGAAGATGGTGGAAGAGTAAGATATGGAGATCACCTTTCTTCCCAGAGATATGTCAGAAATACAACTACACGTGGAACAACTCCTACAGAACACCTACTGAATGCTGGCAGAAGACCTCAGACCTCCCAAAAGGTGAGATACTCCCCATGTACCTGGGTAGGGCAAAAGAAAAAAGAATAAACAGAGACAAAAGAATAGGGACAGGACCTGCACCAGTGGGAGGGAGCCGTGAAGGAGGAAAGATTTCCACACAATAGAAGCCCCTTCGTGGGTGGAGACTGTGGGTGGCGGAGGGGGTGGAGCTTCGGGGCCACAGAGGAGAGCACAGTCACAGGGGTACGGAGGACAAAGCGGAGACATTCCCGCCCAGAGGTTCGGTGCTGACCAGGACTCACCAGCCCGAGATGTTTGTCTGCTCACCCACCGGGGCGGGGGGGCTGGGAGCTGAGGTTCGGGCTTTGGTCGGAGCACAGGGAGAGGACTGGCGGCATGAACTCAGCCTGAGTGTGGTTAGTGCACCACGGCTAGCCAGGAGGGAGTCCGGGGAAAAGTCTGGACCTGCTGAAGAGGCAAGAGACTTTTGTTCCCTCTTTATTTCCTGGTGCGCGAGGAGAGGGGTTAAGAGCACCGCTTAAAGGAGCTCCAGAGACAGGTGCTAGCAGCGGCTAACAGTGTGGAACACAGTGACAGGCATGAGATGCTAAGGCTGCACTGCCGCCACCAAGAAGCCTGTGTACGAGCACAGGTCACTCTCCACAAGTCCCTTCCGGGGAGCCTGTGCAGCCCGCCACTGCCAGGGTCCTGGGATCCAGGGACAACTTCCTCTGGAGAATGCATGGCGTGCCTCCGGCTGGTGCAACGTCACACTGGACTCTGCCGCCACAGGCCAGCCCCGCCTTCTGTACCCTGCCCTTCCCTCAGCCTGAGTGATGCAGAGCCCCCCAATCAGCTGCTCCTTTAACCCCGTCCTGTCTGAGTGAAGAACAGACGCCCTCCAGTGACCTACATGAAGAGGCAGGGCCAAATCCAGAGCTGAAACCCAGGAGCTATGTGAACAAAGAAGAGAAAGGGATATCTCTCCCAGCAGCCTCAGGAGCAGCGGATTAAATCTCCACAATCAACTTGATGTACCCTGCATCTGTGGAATACCTGAATAGACAATCAATTATCCCAAATTGAGGAGGTAGACTTTGAGAGCAAGATTTATTATTTTTTCCCCTTTTCCTCTTTTTGTGAGTGTGTATGTGTATACTTCTCTGTGAGATTTGTCTGTATAGCTTAGCTTTCACCACTTGTCCTAGGGTTCTATCTGTCAATATTTTATTTTACTTAAAAATTTATTTTCTTAATTATTTTTTATTTTAATAACTTTATTTTGTTTTATCCTCTTTCTTTCTTTCTACATTTTCTCCCTTTTATTCTGAGCTGTGTGGATGAAAGGCTCTTGGTGTTGCAGCCAGGAGTCAGTGCTGTGCTTCTGAGGTGGGAGAGCCAACTTCAGGACACTGGCCCACAAGAGACCTCCCAGCTCCACATAATATCAAAAGCGAAAATCTCCCAGAGATCTCCATCTCAACACTGGCACCCAGCTTCACTCAACGACCAGCAAGCTGCACTGCTGGACATCCTATGCCAAAAACTAGCAAGACAGGAACACAGCCCCACCCATTAGCAGAGAGACCGCCTAAAATCATAATAAGTCCACAGACACCCCAAACCCACCACCAGATGCGGACCTGCCCACCAGAAAGACAAGATCCAGCCTCATCCACCAGAACACAGGCACTAGTCCCTTCCACCAGGAAGCCTACACAACCCACTGAACCAACTTTAGCCACTGGGGACAGACACTAAAAACAACGGGAACTACGAACCTGCAGCCTGCAAAAAGGAGACCCCAAACACAGTAAGAGAAGCAAAATGAGAAGACAGAAAAACACACAGCAGATGAAGGAGCAAGATAAAAACCCACCAGACCTAACAAATGAAGGGGAAATAGGCAGTCTACATGGAAAAGAATTCAGAATAATTATAGTAAAGATGATCAAAATCTTGGAAATAGAATAGAGTAAATGAAAGAAACATTTAAAAAGAACCTAGAAGAACTAAAGAAGAAAAAAGGAATGATGAACAACACAATAAATGAAATTAAAAATACTCTAGAAGGGATCAATAGCAGAATAACTGAGGCAGAAGAACGGAAAAGTGACCTGGAAGATAAAATAATGGAAATAACTACTGCAAAACAGAATAAAGAAAAAAGAATGAAAAGAACTGAGGACAGTCTCAGAGACTTCTGGGACAACATTAAACACACCAACATTCAATTATAGGGGTTCCAGAAGAAGAAGAGAAAAAGAAAGGGACTGAGAAAATTTTTGAAGAGATTCTAGTTGAAAACTTCCCTAATATGGGAAAGGAAATAGTAAATCAAGTCCAGGAAGCACAGAGAGTCCCATACAGGATAAATCCAAGGAGAAACACGCCAAGACACATATTAATCAAACTGTCAAATTTAAATACAAAGAAAAAATATTAAAAGCAGCAAGGGAAAAACACAAATAACACACAAGGGAATCCCCATAAGGTTAACAGCTGATCGTTCAGCAGAAACTGCAAGCCAGAAGGGACTGGCAGGACATATTTAAAGTGATGAAGGAGAAAAACCTACAACCAAGAGTACTCTACCCAGCAAGGATCTCGTTCGGATTTGACAGAGAAATTAAAACCTTTACAGACAAGCAAAAGCTGAGAGAGTTCAGTACCAGCAAACCAGCTCTACAACAAATGCTAAAGGAACTTCTCCAGGCAAGAAACACAAGAGAAGGAAAAGACCTATAATAACAAACCGAAAACAATTAAGAAAATGGGAACAGGAACATACATATCGATAATTACCTTAAATGTAAATGGATTAAACACTCCCACCAAAAGACATACACTGGTTGAATGGACACACAAAAAAAGACCCATATATATGCTGTCTACAAGAGACCCACTTCAGACCTAGAGACACATACAGACTGAAAGTGAAGGGATAGAAAAAGATATTCCATGTAAATGGAAATCGAAAGAAACCTGGAGTAGCAATTCTCATATCAGACAAAATAGACTTTAAAATAAAGACTATTAGAACAGACAAAGAAGGACACTACATAATGATCAAGGGATCAATCCAAGAAGATACAACAATTGTAAATATTTATGCACCGAACACAGGAGCACCTCAATACATAAGGCAAAAACTAACAGCCATAAAAGGGGAAATCGACAGTAACACATTCATAGTAGGGGACTTTAACACTCCACTTTCACCAATGGACAGATCATCCAAAATGAAAATAAATAAGGAAACACAAGCTTTAAATGAAAATAAATAAGGAAACACAAGCTTTAAATTAAACAAGATGGACTTAATTGACATTTATAGGACATTCCATCCAAAAGAACCGAATACACATTTTTCTCAAGTGCTCATGGAACATTCTCCAGGATAGATCATATCTTGGGTCAAAAATCAAGCCTTGGTAAAGTTAAGAAAATTGAACTTGTATCAAGTATCTTTTCTGACAACAACGCTATGAGACTAGATATCAATTACAGGAAAAGATCTGTAAAAAATACAAACACATGGAGGCTAAACAATACACTACTTAATAACGAAGTGATCACTGAAGAAATCAAAGAGGAAATCAAAAAATACCTAGAAACAAATGAAAACGGAGTAACGACGACCCAAAACCTATGGGATGCAGCAAAAGCAATTCTAAGAAGGACGTTTATAGCAATACAATCCTACCTTAAGAAACAGGAAACATCTTGAGTAAACAACATAACCTTCCACCTAAAGAAACTAGAGAAAGAAGAACAAGAAAAACCCAAAGTTAGCAGAAGGAAAGAAATAATAAAGATTAGTTCAGAAATAAATGAAAAAGAAATGAAGGAAAAGATAGCAAAGATCAATAAAACTAAAAGCTGGTTCTTTGAGAAGATAAACAAAATTGATAAACCATTAGCCAGACTCATCAAGAAAAAAAGGGAGAAGACTCAAATCAATAGAATTAGAAATGAAAAAGGAGAAGTAACAACTGACACTGCAGAAATAAAAAAGATCATCAGAGATTGCTACAAGCAACTCTATGCCAATAAAATGGACAACATGGAAGAAATCGACAAATTCTTAGAAATGCACAACCTGCCAAGACTGAATCAGGAAGAAATAGAAAATCTGAACAGACCAATCACAAACACTGAAATTGAAACTGTGATTAAAAATCTTCCAACAAACAAAAGCCCAGGACCAGATGGCTTCACAGGCGAATTCTATCAAACACTTAGAGAAGAGCTAACAACAATCCTTCTCAAACTCTTCCAAAATATAGCAGAGTGAGGAACACTCCCAAACTCATTCTACGAGGCCACCATCACCCTGATACCAAAACCAGACAAGGATGTCACAAAGAAAGAAAACTACAGGCCAATATCACTGATGAACATAGATGCAAAAATCCTCAACTAAATACTAGCAAACAGAATCCAACAGCACATTAAAAGGGTCATACACCATGATTAAGTGGGGTTTATTCCAGGAATGCTAGGATTATTCAATACACGCAAATCAATCAATGTGATACACCATATTAACAAATTGAAGGAGAAAAACCATATGGTCATCTCAATAGATGCAGAGAAAGCTTTTGACAAAATTCAACACCCATTTATGATAAAAACCCTGCAGAAAGTAGGCATAGAGGGAACTTTCCTCAACATAATAAAGGCCATATATGACAAACCCACAGCCAACATTGTCCTCAATGGTGAAAAACTGAAAGCGTTTCCACTAAGATCAGGAACAAGACAAGGATGTCCACTCTCACCACTTTTATTCAACATAGTTTTGGAAGTCCTAGCCATGGCAATCAGAGAAGAAAAAGAAATAAACATAACCCAAATTGGAAAAGAAGAAGTAAAACTTACTGTTTGCAAATGACATGATACTAAACATAGAAAATCCTAAAAATGCTACCAGAAAACTACTAGAGCTCTCCAATGAATTTGGCAAAGTTTCAGGATACAAAATTAATACACAGAATTCTCTTGCATTCCTATAAACTAACAAGAAAGGGTCAGAAAGAGAAATTAAGGAAACAATCCCATTTACCATCACAACAAAAAGAATAAAATACCTAGGAGTAAACCTACCTAAGGAGGCAAAAACCTGTACTCAGAAAACTGCAAGATGCTGATGAAAGAAATGAAAGATGACAAACAGTTGGACATATATACCATGTTCTTGGATTGTATGAATCAATATTATGAAAATGTCTATACTACCCAATGCAATCCCTATCAAATTACCAATGGCATTTTTTACGGATTTAGAACAACAACAAAAAAAAGCTTACAATTTGTATAGAGACACAAAAGACCCCCAAATAGACAAAGCAACCTTGAGAAAGCAAAACGGAACTGGAGGAATCAGGCTCCCTGACTTCAGACTGTATTACAAAGCTACTACAGTAATCAAAACAGTATGGTACTGGCACAAAAACAGACATATAGATAAATGGAACAGGATAGAAAGCCCAGAGATAAACCCACGCACCTATGATCACTTAATGTATGACAAAGGAGGCAAGAACATACAATGGAGAAAAGACATCTCTTGAATAAGTGGTCCTTGGAAAACTGGACAACTACATGTAAACAAATGAAATTAGAACACTTCTTAACACCGTATACAATAATAAACTCAAAATGGATTAAAGACCTAAATGTAAGGTCAGACACTATAAAACTCTTAGAGGAATACATAGGCAGACATTCTTTGACATAAATCACAGTTAGATCTTTTTTGACCCACCTCCTAGAGTAATGAAAATAAAAACAAAAATAAAAAAATGGGATCCAGTGAAACTTAAAAGGTTTTGCACAGCAAAGGAAACCATAAACAAAACAAAAAGACAACCCTCAGAATGGGAGAAAATTTTTCCAAATGAGGCAACCAACAAGGGATTAAGCTCCAAAATATACAAAAAGCTCATGCAGCTCAATATCAAGAAAACAAATAACCCAATCATAAAATGGGCAGAAGATCTAAATAGACATTTCTCCAAAGAAGACATACAGATGGCCAAAAAGCACATGAAAAGATGCTCAACATCACTAGTTATTAGTGAAATGCAAGTCAAAACTACAATGAGGTATCATTTCACACCAGTCAGAATGACCATCATCAAAAAATTTACAAATAATAAAGGCTGAAGAGGGTGTGGAGGAAAGGGGACCCTCCTACACTCTTGGTGGGAATGTAAATTGGTACAGCCACTCTGGAGAAAAGTATGGAGGTTCCTTAAAAAACTAAAAATAGAACTACCATGTGACCCAGCAATCCCATTCCTAGGCATATACCCAGATAAAACCATAATTTAAAATGATACAGTACCTCAACATTCATTGCAGCACTATTTACAGTAGCCAGGAGATGGAAGCAAGCTAAATGTCCACCAACAGAGGAATGGATAAAGAAGATGTGGTACATATGTACAATGGACTATTTCTCAGCCATAAAAAAGAACAAAATAATGACATTTACAGCAACACTGATGGACCTAGAGATTGTCATATTGAGTGAAGTAAGTCTGACACAGAAAGACAAATATCATATGACATCACTTATATGTGGAATCTTAAAAAGAAAAAAAAGCATGTAAATGAACTTATTTACAAAACAGAAGTAAAGTCATTGATGTAGAAAACAAATTTATGTTTACCAGGGTATAAGTGGGGAAGAGATAAATTCAAATTGGTATTGACATATATACTATATATAAAATAGATAGCTAATAAGAACCTGCTGTATAGCACAGGGAACTCTACTCAATACCCTGTAATGGCCTATATGGGAAAAGAATCTTAAAAGAAAAAAAAAAGCAGTGGATATATGTATAACTGATTCACTTTGCTGTACACCTGAAACTAACACAACATTGTAAATCAACTATACTCCAATAAAAATTTTAAGAAAAAAAGTCACAATAGCACTTTTTACAGAAATAGAAAAAGCAATTCTAAAATTCATATAGAAACACAATAAACCCCAAATAGCCAAAACAATCTTGAGAAAAAAGAACAAAGCTGAAGACATATCACACTTCCTGATTTCAAAATATATTACAAACTACAGTAAATTAAAACAGTATGGTATTGACAAAAGACAGACAGATGGACCAATGGAACAGAATATAGAGGCCAGAAATAAACCCATGCAAATAAGAGCAACTGACCTTTCACAAGTTTAAAATCATAACATAAAACACAGGGGTAAAGCTTCATAACATTGGCCTAGGCAACAATTTCTTGGATATGACACCAAAATTACAGACAACAAAACAATTTATTTAATATGATATACATGACTTGATAATCTGATAACTAAATACCTTTAAACAACATCTTCTATCCATTTCTTCACAATCTTCCAGCCATTCCAAATTAGGAGTAAGTTTTTTTTTAACATATGTCATCCTGGTTCATACTTTAGGTTAATGTAGTGGGTTTCATTCCAACAATTATACTCCCTACTCCACCTCTCTTACCAGCAGTCACTTTTGACCTTCTGGAGATATGTGGTCCGAGAAGGACACTCTTCCCCACTTAAAAGAATAAATTATGATTAATCAACAAACTTTTTCTGGAAAGGGCCAGATACTAAATGTTTTAGGCTTTGTGAGCAAAGAGGTTAATTCAAAGATATTATGCAAGTACTCACCTAAAAATAGAAAAAACAAAATTTCCAAACAGTTTATTAACAAAATATATTCATAATAATTGACTACACTTTTAATACAGATCCACTAATGAGAGGAACTGAGTTCCTTTTGGGGAACTGATATTATGCCAATGTATTTGCAGCCCAAAGTTCTTAGCTTTACCAATACCTTCTTTGTCATGAGTCTGCTCTTTTTTTTTTTTTTTTACTTTCCTTTCTTAAAATGGTGGTATTAAGAAGTTACTAAGTCTGGATTGTTCTTATTCAGATATTATGCAATAAGACAACCATCTGCCTGTTACATGCCTTTCTGTGCTTCATCTCAGCAAATCATTGCAAGGCTTATATGAAGTCCTTAGCAAGGTTACCAATATATGCTTTGTCAGGTTAAAAAATATTTTCAGTTGTGCTTAGCATTACCATGAACGATGTTCTCAATACCAGTGATAAGCAGCACTCCCTTCCTAACACTGATCTCACTTGAGATCAACAGGTTAGAGTTGGAGGTGGACACCCTGTGGGAGGAGAGTAAGACACAGTGGCAGCCATTAGAGGGAATGTACTTGCGGTTTGCATAATCATCAGGATGCACTTGACACTTCATTGTCCTAACTTGCTGAACTCTAGTGCCAGATTACAAATTAGATCCGTCTCCACACATGCCCTGAATAACACAAAACTTTAACATTGACTTCTCTCAAAAAAATCATTTTCCAGATGATATTGACATTAGGGGATACATCATTATCCACTGCTTAGCGATATTAAAAAGTATTTACACATAAAGTGATTAGACTAATTAAAAGTTTTAATTTATGTGTTTTTTAAAAATATTGTAATATTCAACATTTTAATATTTTATTATCAGAGAGTCACATAAAGAAGGATTTTTTTTGTGCACAGAACTTTTTCTTTTAGCATCAGAATTCATTCTCCTGCTCAAAAACTTCCCATGTTTTCTATTGATTCAGAAGTCTCAATTTGGGATTCAAGTGCCTCTAGAAACTGGACATTACCTTATTTGAGTTCATTGTTCTTTGCTCCCTACATAACTGTGTGTCCAACTGTCTATGGTTAATCTTTAGTGGAATGTCCCACAAGTATTTCAAACTCAACATGTACCAAATTTGACTTTCACCCTCCAAAATTCATTCTTTTTCCTATGGTTATGTCTCAGTGAATAAATCCACTGACCACCCTGTTATCCAAAGGCCCCAAAATAATAATAGCTTAATTGAGAACCAGGGACATTATTTACATTATTTCATTTGAATCTTAATATATATCTGTGAATTTTTATTATCCCAAATATATATATGAATATTGAGACTTAGCAAGATTAAGAAATTTGCCTCACAGTTAGAAAATAGAGTAGCTGGGATTTGAATCAGTTTGTCTGACCCTTAAGCCTCTGTTCATAATGGCTATGCTGAACTAGAATCCTTGAATCACTCTTTCCTTCATTCTCACCAGAAATCCTCTGTCTCTTTACTGTCTTTTCATACTGACTCTCCACAAGAGTCAGTGACAATGCTAGTCTATTGACCTGAACTATGTACAGACGAGGGGCCATGTGGCACCAGACAGAGAGACAGGTGAGTTACTGCCTAAACACTTTTGATGGCATGTGAGGCAGAACTGTTTCTTAAAATCAAGTGTTTATGTGAAAAGAGATCTTTATGATTATAAGAGCTACAATCTGACCTAAATCTGGATCCCAGCTCAACGGCTTATTAGCAGCTATGAGTCTTTGACAAAAACTTAGCTTCAGATCTCAGTTTCTTCATCTGTAAAATATTTAGATGAAATGAAATAATACACATAAATTACCAAGCACTATAATATCTTCAGTAAGTGCAGGTAGTAAGTGTTCAATAAATATTTGTTAAATGAAAAAATAAATAGTGTTTGAGACATCCCTGTATATTTATCATAAATATATTTTTATTTGGGCTAATTTGGGTAGAGTTTTTTGTTTCTTGCAATTTAATAGTTCCTGACTGTTTGAATTATTTATCACTACATAATAAAATACCCCCAAACATAATGGTTTAAACAAAAAGTTGTTATTATTCTATCTCACTATTTTTTTTTTGGTCAGAATATTTGAACAGAGTGCACAAAGTGTGGCCCATCTCTGTTTCATAATGTCTGGGCCCTCGGGTTGACGCAAAGGCTGGTGGCTGGGACAGCTTAGAGTCATCTCACTACTTGTTCTATTTGTTCCCTTTGTCTTTATTACAATATGCTTTCCTAATTAATCAGTATCCCTTTAAACATTATACCACTTCATGTGCAGCATGAAGATCTCGAAATAGTGTATTCTCAATCTTTCTCTCTCATCCTTTGTGCTACTGATATAACTTATTTTACTTTTTTGTTGTAAACACAAACTGCTTTGCTTTAGACTGTTATTTTTTAGATTTGGTTAAACTAAGAAATACAAACTTATTTTATCTTTATCTTAGTCCAGCCCTCTTACATTTCTTAGTGTAGGTCCAAGTTTCTGTTTTATAATATATTCCTTCTCCTCGAAAGTCATTATTAAACTTTTCTTGTCTAATACTGCTGTAGAATTATACAGAATACTAACTATAGAATTATGGGTTGATATCCTTGTTTTATTCTTCAGTACCTTAACAATATCATTTCATTGTCTAATGCTTTCATGGCTTCTCATGAGACTTCAGCAATAATTTTTATTTTTGTTCCTCTGCATGTCATCAAGATTTTCTTTCTGAGTTTTTTTTTCAATAGTTTGAATATGATATGCCTGTGTATGTTATGTTTTGCTCTGTTTGGTTTGTTTTGTTTTTGTCTTTTGGTATTTTCCCACTTGTTGAGTTTGGGCATCTACTGTTTGGCATATGTCATTAATTTTAGAAAATTCTCAGCCATTATATTTTCATTTATTTTAAAAAGATTTCTTCCTCCAAATTCTCTCTCTCTTTTTCTTCTGGAATTCAAACTACATGTATATTATACTGCTTGATATTTTCAGGTGCTATAGATGCTCTATTCTATTTTTGCTCACTTTTTCTTCTCTTTGTGCTTAGTTTGGGTAATTTCTATTGGCCTATTTTCAAGTTCACTTATGCCTTCCCTCACAGTGTTGAACAGAGTGGAGGCATTCTTTATCTTTGTTACTTTTTTTCTCATTTATGCCATTTCCATTTAATCATTTCTTATTGTTCCCATCTCTCTGCTGAAGTTACCCATTTGATTTTGCATGTTGTCTATCATTTCCAGTAGAGCCATAAACATATTGATCATAGTAATTTTAAATTTCCTGTTATATAGTTTCAACACCTGTGTCATATCTGAGTTTGGTTCTGATGATTGTTTCTTGGGAGTATGTTTTTTCATTATACATGTATGTATATATATGGAAGTGGGCACACTTTTCCATCTGCTAGGCCTTTAGTGTAAGAGTTTGAGTAAAAGTTGGGCTAGATTTGAGGCTTGCTGTTACTATGGTTAAACCCAAAGCACCCTTTGATTCCTATAATGATACCTTTTGTGTAGTATGAGGATTCATTACTACATTAGATCTGTGCAGCCCTCAGCTGTAGCTACACTTCAGAAAGGGGCTCTTTGCACACTGTTGTTACCTGAAGACTGTTGGACTGCTGGTGGTGACTGTTGTCTGTTCTGAAGCCTCAGCCATAGCAGGAACCAAGTCCCTGGGTGTCAGAAGCATGGTCCACTCCATTCTTCTGCCCCTTTCCTGGCTGTGTGGGCCCAGAGTATATTCCTGCTCTTCTCAGTATTGTGTTCTTCCTGTTCCCCTCCTTCAGTGCTCTAGGGTAAAATGGTTTGTTGCCCTCCCTCCCACAGGCATTGGTTCCTTATGAGGAGATAGGGAAAAAGTCAAGTGGCATTTCTTGGCCCTCCTGCAGAGGTGCTTTCCCTTCCCCAGGACTGCATCAAAATCAACACATTCTTCACGCTCTCTGATCTTTTCTGTGATTACATGGTGGGATTCACAGAGAAAATCCAGCAAGATGGTGTGGACTCCTCCCATTTCTAGAGCTCCCAAGGGTTCATCACTGTCCTGCCAGTGTGCCCTGGGCCTTCACCCATTTGTCAACTGTTATAGCTGAGTTCTTCCAGTTGGTGTTCAGCAGCATCTGGTAAGTGAGTGCTTGTGTCTCCTCTCTCCCTGAAGATGCCTCTCTCTCTTTAGTGTTTGGGTAGTTGTTTTGCAACCTCAGTTCTTTAATAGATATAAAAGAGTTATTAATTTGAAGTTATTCTAACCATTTTTTATAAAGATGGAAGTAATGTTCTGCCCTGCTCTCTACATTCTAGGGAGGATTCTAGAAGTCTTTAATGAGATATTTTACCTTCTTTTTTCAAATACTGAGCCTTCAAGATTGGTGAGCACTTTTCACGTAGAGTGTATCTCAGTTTGGATCACCCCTATTTTGAGTGCACAACAGCCACATTCAGTTAGGGCTTCCATATTGGACAGAGCAGCTCTGAACTTATAGCTACTGAATATTGTGAACATCATAGTCATTATGGGTATATTTTAAAACTAATGTTACTGGACTTTGTCCTATGAGCAGTGAAAAGTTTATATTTTGATTTTTTTCATGATTTTTAAAAATTATTCTTAGTATTTTCTAAGAGGTCATTCAATCCGAGCATAGAAGTAAGCCAAATGCTGTATTATCTTAATTATATACCTTAACTGCCTTATTTTTTGTAAACTGAAAGCTGTTTGGAGTGTTAATGATAATAGCTGAGATGAAAATTTGTTAAGTTTGGTCAATAGAACATTTTCTAGTACATATTTTGGTACCTATCTTTAAGCCTAGCTGAGTTGCTATATTAACGTATTTTTTGAATGATATGCAAACATCTTCAGTTTCTTCATGCTGAGATCCTTATTATTATTCAACACCAAAATAACAATATTTTAAACCACCAGAAACAAGTTGTAAGATATTATGAATAAACTCATTTGCTTGAATAGCAACACCAAAAATCCTTTAACAAATTCATGAGTTTTGATTTATGCCAGATGTATAAAATGAGAATTTGAATACCTAATGTAGAATTTAAATGGAAATGCCAAGGAAGTCTATAATAACAGAAATATAAGATGTCTTACAGTTTATTTATTTTATTAAATTCATTATTTTCCCAGATAAAATACATTCATTCAGACGATTTATTTTTGTGACATTTGTAATTCTGATCTCAAAACTCCAGTTAAAATAAATGTTTGTTCATTTCACTTCTTGTACTGTAGTGTTTTCTGCCTTCATTTGTTTCACTATGAGACACATTCTGGTTGAGACAAATCATTTCAGGAAATGAGTTCTAAGATTTCTCTCTCTTTCTTTCTCTCTCTCTGCCTGGATATGTTCTAAATTCTGCTGTTCTTTTGATCAATAATAGCATCTTTTTTTACTTTTCTTATTTGTAATGATCCTATAAAGACAAGAACCTGTATGATTATTTCACAAAAAAACTGTAAATGCAATATAGTTGAAAAATTAAGGGGCTTCCCTGGTGGCACAGTGGTTAAGAGTCTGCCTGCCGAGGCAGGGGACATGGGTTTGTGCCCCAGTCCAGGAAGATCCCACATGCTACGGAGTGGCTGGACCCATGAGCCATGGCCACTGAGCCTGCACGTCCAGAGCCTGTGCTCCACAACGGGAGAGGCCGCAACAGTGAGAGGTCTGCGTACCGCAAAAAAAAAAAAAAAAAAATTTAATACTTAAAATTTTGAGATAGCTGAAGTAAGAGGCTGAAGTAAGTCAAGAGAAAGGGACACAGCAGGCTGTAAATGTTCACACTAATGCTTGTCCATAACATCTCCCCCCAGCCCCCAGTATCTCAACTAGAAGGTTAATTGATGTGAATTTGCACAAAAGGTTTAGGTTGCTAGTTTGTAATAATGATTAATTAACATGATGATATAGTGTGACTAAGCCTTTTCTTGTGTTTCCTAGGCCCACCCTACATAAATGTGCATGACTAAACCGTGTTGGCTATAATTTCTTATACTTTTGGCGGAATGGTACAGGTCTGTTGGGTGGGTTTAAAGAAAGACTAGTAGGGATTGGAGAAAAAAGTACAAATAACTCTTTTGAGGAATTTTGTTTAAAACCAAGGTCACTGTCCTCTCCTCCAAAAAATTGGAGCGTTAGCTATGGAGAAAAATAGTCAAGATATTTTTCTAAAATTATGAGATAAAAGGGCATCTTTGAACACTAATGGATGGACCTAGAGTCTGTCATACGGAGTGAAGTAAGTAAGAAAGAGAAAAACAAATACCATATGTTAACACATATATATGGAATCTAAGGGAAAAAAAGGTCATGAAGAACCTAGGGACAAGATGGGAATAAATACACAGACCTACTAGAGAATGGACTTGAAGATATGGGGAGGGGGAAGAGTAAGCTGTGACAAAGTGAGAGAGTGGCATGGACATATATACACCACCAAATGTAAAATAGATAGCTAGTGGGAAGCAGCTGCATAGCACAGGGAGATCAGCTCAGTGCTTTGTGACCACATAAGGGGTGGGATAGGGAGGGTGGGAGGGAGGGAGACGCAAGAGGGAAGAGATATGGGAACATATGTATCTGTATAACTGATTCACTTTGTTATAAAGCAGAAATTAACACACCATTGTAAAGCAATTATACTCCAATAAAGATGTTAAAAAAAACAAAACAAAACACTAATGATAATGATCCAGGAGAGAGAGACAGAGAGAGAGAGATGATGGAGTACAGTAAGAGGAGAATTACTGAAGAAGTTGAGAGTAGATAGGATAAAGTGGACATGTGGACAAGCTAGCTTGAGGCAGAGCTTGGGTAATATAACCAGGCTAAAAGCAGGGAGAAAAGATGCTGGTGCAGATGCTGTTATGTGAGTAGGTAGGCGCAGTTTAAGGAGCTCAGGACTTGTTTTCTGATTGTTTCCATTTCCTCAGTGACTCAGAAACAAGGTTATCAGCTAAGAATGAGTATGGGGAGATAAGTATAGGGGGTTGAAAATAAAGAAGAAGGTATGAAATTAGACATCTAGAAAAGAAAGAGAGTGAGTGGACAAGGGATGGGTTGTAGCAGTATACGTCTTCAGCAATAAAGCCCATATACAACTCAACTCCAAGCCATATAAATTTTAACTCATAAATTTTCCTCAAATTCATCTACTTCTCTCCATTTCCACTGCTACCTTAGTCCAAATGACCACTGCCTCTTGCCTAAACTACTAAGTTGGCTTCCTAGTTGGCTTATACATATTCACTATTGCTCCTCTCTAATCCATTCTTATCACTGCAACCAGGGACATCTTTTCAAATTCAGGTTTATTCATGTTGCCCTCTGTTCAAAACTCTCCAAGACTCCTGTGAATGGAAACAGCCCTTCCTAGGAAAGCCTCACCTCAACTCCTTCCGCCTTCATCTGAAGTGGTTCTGTAACAACAGCTTCTTTTCAGTTCCTCTAAAGAACAATGCTTCATAAATGCTACGTGGAAAATCCTTCACTTCTCTCTTCACTTATTTTCTTCCTCTTTTCTTTCATATTTCAGTTGAATCATCATTTTCTCAAGGAAATCACCCCTGTTCATCTTCTTCATTACATGCTTTGACAGTGTAATATGCTTTTCACAGTCATAATTATTTTAAATTTATTTATGGGAGTATTTGACTGACTATGTTCCCCATTAGACTGGGAAGCTCCAAGAGGGTTAGCACTGTGCTTGTTTTTTGTTTTTAATACAGACTATGTTCGCTTTTGCTCACCAGTTTATCCCTTAATACTTAACACAAAATAGACCTCATAAATATTTTAAAAATTAATTGTGATGGAGTAACTCTAATGGGTACTAATTATTAAAAATATACTGTATGTAAAATTCTGAGCTACATTATTTATAAAATTTATTTAATCTTTATAAAAACTTGTAAAGTAAGAATTAGTATCTAGCTTTTAAAGATGAAGATGTTGAGATGGAGATGGAGAGGTTAAGTTCTCCAAAGTTGCACAGCTGGTGTGTAAACCAGATAGATCTGACTCCAAAGCACAATTGACCAGTCTCAATTGTGATTTTACCAACTTGCTCATCTACTGCCTGATTTCGTTTCCCCCTTTCAGCCCTAACAGATTTAATCTCTTTATTTTTTAAAAAAACTCCAGCTTTCAAAATATAACTGATTAACTCACAATAATTTATTTTATGGGTAAATGCTCAGGAATATACCATTTTCAAAGAAGCGTTCATCTTCTTAGCAAAAATAAATGGTGTTCTGGGTTCTGTGTGTATATCTGTACACCTGTTTCTATTGTGGAATATATAAAGGGCAGAAAGTCATTTGTATTAATAGATTTTATTCATTATCACCATATAAAGAAAAAAATAGAAAATGATTTTTTAATGTTTTACCTTTGATATTGTATATAAATCAATAGTAATGTTAACTTTTAAAATTATGTAACCCTATAGAAAATCTGTGTTTCATATCTAATGTAATTTTGCAGCACTGTTTCATTACCGATAAGTGAGATTTTCAGCTCTCAATATGCCTGTCAACTATTTAAAGCAAGAGAACATTAAAGTATAGGCTCAATAATTTATATTCTTAATTTTAACTGACCAAAGCAATAAAATCGTCCCAGGCAACTTAACTTGGAAAATGCCAATCTTAATGTATTTTTAAAGACTAAGAAATAAATCTCAAGTCATTCAGAGAACTTGCTCTCCCCAAGTGTGCCATTGTGAGCAGACCTCCATTCCTTGCACATAGAAACATAACAGAGCCACCTCTTGCAAAAACTGCAACCATCATTAATTACCCCGGGTAGCAGCAGTCAGAATATATGAGGCTGGTTTCACCACTTGGCTTTATAGCATTGTATTTTCAGTCAGGTGAGTAGTGACTAAGCTGCGTGAATTCCCATTAGAACCATATATCAGAATCAAAAGATACCGGGCTGCAAGTCACTTTAAATTCATTAGTGGGGGAAGCAGCAGTAAGTACACTCTTGACCACATTGGGCTGTATTAGATATATTTTGGAGTGAATGAAGCCACAGGGGTATGGCATTAGCTCTAATAATAGGTCTTAGCGAAGTAACCTCAACCCACATTTTCCAAATGATTAACTACTCTTACACAGTCATTTCATAAATGCTCATGACTTATTTCCCACTCACAAAGGTAACGCTGAGTCTTTCCCCCTTTGCTTTTGCATGCATACTCATAAATTTGTGAAGTTTTGTTGAGAAGGCATTGTTTCAGATTTGGAAAGGAGGGACCATTGCTTATAGAAAATACAATATTTTGTCAAGGATATGAGAAATGTTCTGGAAGGACTACTGACATTCTGTGCCAGGCTGACCACATGTCGCCACCCTGAGTTCTTGGTGTCAGTATAAAAGCCAAGGTAAAATACTATCTTCATAAATGTAAGGTTCTAGTGACATTTAATACTCTCACTAATAAAATCTGTTTGAACAGTTATAATTCGAGTGTCCAGATTTCCCCACTGAAAATCACCTATAGTTGCAAAGGAGACATTTGGGCTGAGTATTAGCCCTTTCAGCTCACACAGATGGTTCTCTGTTCATTTGTAGACCTTGTAAAACACATAATCCAACTAAGGAGATCTAAAGCAACCTAAATCAGTTCTTTAAATTCAGAATTTTTTTTTAAACTTCTCATGTTGAACCCAAAGCACTTCAAGCCTCCTAGTCTGCTTTCAGAGAAAAGAGGCACAATTCTCTTGTTGATGGTGTGTCTCTGTCTGCTATCCTAGCACAGTCAGCAGTTGTCACTCAGCCATCACTCACAAAGCTAGGAAGACTGAAAGCAGAGAACTAAGGTGAGATGTGACTTCTCCATTGCCTCATTCTCCCTGTACCTCTTCCAGTTATCTAGTCTGGAACTACCCATGAGCTGTTTAAGTCAAGTGCTAGGGGAGTTATTTCTGAGTCACTATAAAGAGCATAGAACACCATTTATTCTTGAGCAGAATTTCATCTTCCAATGCTTCTGTAAATAATAACCCATTCAAGATTTTGTTTTGCAAATATAAAAAAATCATTTACAAATGTGTGGTCAGAGAGGAGAAGTCCTGTTTGACTTGTTTTTTTCTCCCCAGACCTTTCTGTGTACCCTCACTCATCTCTCCTCCAGTAAAGGAACGTTCTGTTTAGTCAGTCTTATTTGTCTTTGATCTCTGCTTCTGCCACAACAGTCCTAGAGTGCTATTCCATATGTCTCTCACCATAACTTGTCAAATTGAGTTTGAGAGTTTCTGAAAATATTCTATTTGGTATAAGAGTATTCTATGAGAATTTTTACTTTTTTTGTTTTATAAAATTAATTAAAATAATAAAAAAGCATATCAGGATCACTTTATGACCTAATACTGCCACAAAATTTATTTGCATTTACTTATACAAATGTTCCATGTTAAGACTAACTGATATCACAATGTTCTGTATAAATGAGATCTTCAAAGGAGTTCAAATAGAGAAAAGTAGTGAGAGAATTTGTCCTCACCCATTCTTGGCAGTAAAGACATGTCAAATTAAAAATAAAACAGGGGCTTCCCTGGTGGCACAGTGGTTAAGAATCCACCTGCCAATGCAGGGGACACAGGTTTGAGCCTTGGTCCGGGAAGATCCCACATGCCGCGGAGCAACTCAGCCCATGTGCCACTACTGAGCCTGCGCTCTAGAGCCCGTGAGCCACAGCTACTGAAGCCCACAAGTCTAGAACCCATGCTCCACAACAAGAGAAGCCAACGCAATGAGAAGCCCGCGCACCACAACGAAGATGCAACACAGCCAAAAATAAATAAATAAAACTTTAAAAAAATAAAAAACAAAACTTGCATTGTGGCAGCCAGGACCATATTCATGTTGTGAGAGATCCCATATTTGTAAGTAGAAGGAAAGCTAAAGCAGCTCATTAACAATATATATTAGAGAATGAAGATTACTTTGCTCTTGATTTCTATAGTATTGTTTTATACATTATAGTCGATAACTTTGGTTTCCCACCAGATATCTACCACTACTTCCCTTCCTCTTACAGAACTTGATTATATAGTGATCTGTTCCCCCTGCATGGTTGTGCCCAGTTCCTATTCCTTGTCTCTTTCGTATCTATGTAATATCCAGTACATGTACATTCACAAACTACAAATACTGAAATGGCACTTAAAGTTAATTTCAGCCTTCTGGGGCAGGGAGACCTTCAAGATGGCAGAGGAGTAAGATGTGGAGATCACCTTCTTCCTCACAAATACATCAGAAATGCGTCTACATGTGGAACAACTCCTACAGAACACTTACTAAATGCTGGCAGAAGACCTCACACTTCGCAAAAGTCAAGAAACTCCCACGTACCTGGGGAGGGCAAAAGAAAAAAGATAAAACAGAGACAAAAGAATAGGGATGTGACCTGCACCACTGGGAGGGAGCTGTGAAGGAGGAAAAGTTTCCACACACTAGGAAGCCCCTTCACTGGTGGAGATGGGGTGTGGGGGAAGCTTCGGAGCCATGGAAGAGAGCGCAGCAACAGTGGTGCAGAGGACAAAGCGGACAGATTACCGCACAGAGGATTGGTGCCAACCAGCACTCACCAACCTGAGAGGATTGTCTGCTCACCTGCCGGGGCAGGTGGGGACTGGGAGCTGAGGCTCTGGCTTCAGAGGTCTGATCCCAGGGAGAGGACTGGGATTGGCTGGGTGAACACAACCTGAAGGGAGCTAGTGTACCACAGCTAGCCAGGAGGAAGTCTGGGAAAAAGTCTGGAATTGCCTAAGAGGCAAGAGACCATTGTTTCAGGGTGCGCAAGGAGAGGGGAACCAAAGCACCGCCTAAACGAGCTCCTGAGACGGGTGCGAGCCATGGCTATCAGCACGGGCATGAAACACTAAGGCTGCTGCTGCAGGCACCAAGAAGCCTGTGTACAAGGACAGGTCACTATCCACACCTCCCTTCCTGGGGGCCTGTGCAGCCTGCCCCTACCAGGTCCCATTATCCAGGGACAACTTCCACAGGAGAACACACTGCCCACCTCAGGCTGTTGCAATGTCACATTGTCCTCTCCACTGCAGGCTTGCCCCACATTCTGTACCCCTCCCTCTCCCCTGGCTTGAGTGAGCCAGAACCCCCTAATCAGCTGCTACTTTAACCCCATCCAGTCTGAATGAAGAAGAGACCATATTACCCAAAGCAATCTACAGATTCAATGCAATCCCTATCAAACTACAAATGGCATTTTTCACACAACTAGAACAAAAATTTTCACAATTTGTATGGAAACACAAAAGACCCCGAATAGCCAAAGCAATCTTGAGAAAGAAAAACAGAGCTGGAAGAATCAGGCTCCTGGACTTCAGACTATACTACAAAGCTACAGTAATCAAGACAATATGGTACTGGCACAAAAACAGAAATATAGATCAATGGAACAGGATAGAAAGCCCAGAGATAAACCCATGAACATATGGTCACATTTTTGATAAAATAGGCAAGAATATACAATGGAGAAAAGACAGCCTCTTCAATAAGTGGTGCTGGGAAAATGGGATAGCTACATGTAAAAGAATGAAATTAGAACACTTCTTAACACCGTATGCAATAATAAACTCAAAATAGATTAAAGACCTAAATGTAAGGCCAGACACTATAAAACTCTTAGAGGAAAACATAGGTAGAACACTCTATGACATAAATCATAGCAAGATCCTTTTTGACCCACCTCCTAGAGAAATGGAAATAAAAACAAAAATTAAAAAATGGGACCTAATGAAACTTAAAAGCTTTTGCACAGCAAAGGAAACCATAAACAAGATGAAAAGACAACCCTCAGAATGGGAGAAAATATTTGCAAACGAATCAATGGACAAAGGATTAATCTCCAAAATATATAAACAGCTCATGCAGATAAATACTAAAAAAAAAAACAACCCAATCCAAAAATGGGCAGAAGACCTAAATAGACATTTCTCCAAAGAGGACATACAGATGGCCAAGAAGCACATGAAAAGCTGCTCAACATCACTAATTATTAGAGAAATGCAAATCAAAACTACAATGAGGTATCACCTCACACCAGTTAGAATGGGCATCATCAGAAAATCTACACACAACAAATGCTGGATAGGGTGTGGAGAAAAGGGAACCCTCTTGCACCGTTGGTGAGAATGTAAATGGATACAGCCACTCTGGAGAACAGTATGGAGGTCCTTAAAAAACTAAATATAGAATTACCATATGATCCAGCAATCCCACTACTGGGCATATACCCAGAGAAAACCATAATTCAAAAAGATACATGCACCCCAATGTTCATTGCAGCACTATTTACAATAGCCATGTCATGGAAGCAACCGAAATGTCCATCGACAGACGAATGGATAAAGAAGATGTGGTACATATATACAATAGAATATTACTAAGCCATAAAAAGGAACGAAATTGGGTCATTTGTTGAGACATGGATGGATCTGGAGACTGTCATACAGAGTGAAGTAAGTCAGAAAGAGAAAAATAAATATTGTATATTAACGCATATATGTGGAACCAGAAAAATGGTACAGATGAACCAGTCTGCAGGGCAGAAATTGAGAGAGAGATGTAGAGAACAAACGTATGAACACCAAGGGAGGAAAACGGTGGGGGGTGAGGGTGGGGGGAATGTGATGAATTGGGTGATTGGGATTGACGTGTATACACTGATGTGTATAAAATCGATGACTAATAAGGACCTGCTGTATAAAAAATAAATAAAATAAAATTCAAAAATTCAAAACAAACAAACAAACAAGAAAACTAAAAATAGAACTACTATGTGACCCAGCAATCCTGCTACTGGACATATACCCTGAGAAAACTATAATTCAAAAAGAGTCATGTACTACAGTATTCACTGCAGCTCTATTTACAAGAGCCAGGACATGGAGGCAACTTAAGTGTCCATTGACTGATGAATAAATTGCTGATAAAAGTTAATATCTACCTTTCCATTTCTTTTCAAAATATTTGATAGACAATGATATACTCTTTTTTTTAAGTTTTACTGATGTATAGTTGATTTATAATGTGTTAATTTCTTCTGTACAGCAAAGTGAAAGTTATACATATAAATATACATATTTATATATTCTTTTTCATATTCTTTTCCTTTATGGTTTGTCACAGGATCCTGACTATAGCTCCCTGTGCCATACAGTAGGACTCTGTTGTTTATCCATCCTATATATAATAGTTAGCCTCTGCTAATCCCAAACTCCCAATCCTTCCCTCCCCTACCCCCCAACCTTGGCAACCACAAGTCTGTTCTCTCTATGAGTCCGTTTTTGTTTCATAGATATGTTGATTTACATCATATTTTAGATTGCACATGTAAGTGATAGCATATGGTATTTATTTTTCTCTTTCTGACTTCCTTCACTTAGTATGATATCCCTAGGTCCATCCATGTTGCAGCAAATGGCATGATTTCATTCTTTTTGATGGTTGAGTAATATTCCACTATATATATATATATATATATATATATATATATATATATATATATATATATATATATATATATATATATATATACCACATCATCTTTAGACCATGATATACTCTTAGTTCTTAAGATCTTGGAGTTCATTTTAACTATGGAATTGTATATGAAATTTTTTAAGTTGTTTTTAATATGCTGGCTATTAAAAACAACTTAAATATTATGATCCATAAAAAGAGCTACACTCACCTTTATTCTCCAAGAGACACGCTAGACAATTTTGTTCTTTACACTAGACCTTCATCTACAAAAGATTTAAAGTGGCTCATAGAAATGTATGAGTTTTACAAGGAAAGAGCAAATAATTGGAAGAGTTAGGGGTGAAGGAAACTTCTATCGAAAGAAATAAAAGTGAAGGGTAAAGTTTCAACTCAAATATTTATGACATAAGGTCTAATCAAATTGCTAAAGTGGGGATCTCCCTGGTGGTCCAGTGGGTAAGATTCCGTGTTCCCAATGCAGGGGGCTCAGGTCTGAACCCTGGTCAGGGAACTGGATCCCACATGCATGCCGCAACTAAAGATCCCACGTGCTGCAACTAAGATCGAATGCAGCCTAAATAAATATTTTTAAAAAAACAAAAGGAAAGGGCAAAGCGATGTTATCTTTAAAAAAAAAATTGCTAACTGGGTATAGAGAATCCTTTTTAAGTTTAGTTAGTGGGGTTAAATGGTATGTATTATAAAACCAAAATCCATTCATAAAATTCTTTTTCAATAAAGCATTAGGAAGATAAAACTCTACATTAGATTTCTTTAACTTATTGATATTTAAATAAAGAGCATCAACTTCCATAAGAATAATGAAGAGACTCACACTGTTTCTCTGCTAATCCTCATATAAAGTTGGTATGGAAATGGTGACATGACACTCGAGAGAGAGAAAATGGTCTACTGGGTTCTATCTCGCTTTGCAGCTTCACTGCCTAACACTGTTTAGCATCTGTTGGTAACTCAATAAATATTTACTTAATGAATAAGTATAGAAATCAATGAATGAAGGAAGAGGAATGAAAAAAAGACATGGCGTTAGGGATCCTTATGACTTCTTTTGTTGTTGTTGTTGCTGTTTTGTTGCCCTAGTGCTTAATGAGATTCAGGGAAATACAAGTGGGTAGAATCTTAACTCCTACTACTGCAAGGTGTCTTTAAACAAAGTCAAATCTGTACTTTAGAATGCATTACTTGTTTCACCATACTACTGGTTTCAAATTCTGGATCACATACGAATAGATTCAGCAACATATATTAAAAAAATCACGTTTAAAGTGGCTGAACAAAATAGAGGGTTGTTTTTTTTTTTCTCTTTTACACATCTGGGAGTTTGAAATTTGGTAATCCATTAAGATCACAGTCTCATTAGCATCCTAGGCTTTCTCTTGTCCTCATAGTTGCAAGATATCTCTTTTCCCCATTCCTCTGGCATCATATCCATTTCCCAGAAGTAAGGAAGAAAGGCGTGAGTTGGCTAAGTCTGTACCTGTTTTACAGTCTTCCTAGAAGCCCCACCATGTATTGTTAGCCAGAACTGTGTCAAAAGCTACCTCTATATACAAAGGAAAATGGAAAATGTCATTTTTAAATGTTCAGATTACCATCTGAAGAAAAACAATATTGTTGATAGGAAATAGAGGGAGATTGGATATCGTGTAGTAAATTGAACACAGTGCTCTGTTGGGTATATACTTCACTCTTTGGCAGGGCAATATAGTATCATATAGGCTTGTTACTTGACCAAATATTTATGATTCCCTTACAAGGCACATTGTCAGGATAGTGCTTCCACACCACCTTGAAAATAGGTGGGGCCATTTTTCTTGGTTTAGCCAATAGAATTGAGAGAAATGATATGTGTCATTTCATAGGGAAAACAAAGATCTGGTGTGCATTTTCTATCTGGTACAGAACTGGTAATGTTTTAGGTGGTAGTTGCTTCACCAGCCTGGACCCCTCTGTGATTACAATGAGCAGAGTTCCTTAGCTGATCACGATAGGCAAGGAGCATGCAGTTTGTGTGGGGCATCAAGCCACAGCAATTCAGAAGTTACTTTTTACTATCATGTGATCTAGCCTACCATGACAGTTGTTTTCTAGCACTAGATCCTAGAAAGTATCTGGTCATTTCTATTTCTTTATCAATCTTTACATCACTTTCTCCTTGTATGTCTTTTTTCCCTTTCTTCTCTTCCTTTCACTGATCTCCCCACACAGAACCCCATCATCTCTTTACAAGTGAGTAGCACTTCTGAATACCATCTAGCTTGATTATTGTCACTGAGATAGAAAGAGCTACTTCCTCCGAGCTATGATATAAGATAGCATAACTTACAGTTGTTCTATCTTCCTCTCCTTAGAACATCTTAAAACAGTAAGCCTTGACAAGACAAGTGCCCTGTCCAGCATCTCAAATGATCTTATTTTTCCACTTTTCCTTCCAAATTGTGGATAAGATTGAAGATTAGTACAAAAAGAAGTCTCTTCCAGGTAATTTTGTTGCATGATTAAATCTGATCATAGCTCAGCAAGAAAATAATGGTTTTAATTTAAATTTCTATGGTACCAGCCAAGAATGCAAAGAACAAATAGGAAAGTGGATGCCAGATCACAAGACATAAGTTTTCAAATGTAATTGAAATGACATAAAAGAGCATATTTCTTGAAGCTTCACACATTCTACTTAGAGTAGGCTTAATTGGCTATATATTGCTCTATTTAGATATCATGAATATGGTATGTTTTTAAAGTAGAGACAAATAATATCTTCCACTGGCTTTTATGATGATTACATCATACAGAGATGATAGAAAATATCTAAATATGTCCCGCTTTAGAAGCAAGGTATTGTGTAGTAATTAGGTCACAATGATCAGATTTATAATGAGTATATTAAGTGCACATTAATAGTAGAGAATAAGCAGGACTGTTAGAAATTAGAACTCATTTTTGAAAGTTTAATTATGCTAACTAGGGAGTGTTATGGAATGAAGGTTTAAAATCTTATTCCTACCACTCTCTAATGGTTTAGGGGTCTTTTTAATGAAACATATTCTTCCCTCTGTCTTAGGCACTTCTCCATTGATATTCAGGGAGGTACATTCATTTACTCAAGAAAAAATAACACCCTTAAATTCTGGATTAATCACCCTTAGCAAAAATATGCATAATTATATTAGAAATAATCAGAAATTGCACCATTTGCAGTAGGCACTAGTCGTTTTTGTTTGTTTTCTAAATGTCCATTTTCACTCTGAAGCTGCTCTTCCCACATCCCATATGGTTCTTCTGTGATGGCCAATCCCTGTGCTCAAGGGACAATTTATCATTAGTTATGGATTTTTGGATTTGATTTCCTAATTTTTAAAAAGTACTTTTTCATCTATTTGCATGAGGTCTATTGATCTGTAATATTCTTCTGTTTTTTAATAATGTCTGTCAGATTTTAGTACTAATGTTATATTGGCCTCATAAAATAAGCTGGACATTTATTCTACCTGCTCTAACTCATTTGTGCAAGATTAGTGCTATTTCCTCCTTGAATATTTTTATATAATTCACCAGTGAAACCATATGGGCCAGCAGTTTCCTTTTCAGAGGGTTTTGTTAAAAAAAATTAATTTCTGTAATAGATATAGATCTAGTTCTTCCTATGTTGATTTGGTAAGTTGTATTTTCCAAAAATTTGTCTTTTTAAGTTGTCAAATTTGTTTGCATAAACTTTTTCATAGTATTATTTTATTATCCTTTTAATGTCTTTGTTGATAAGCTTACCATCCTAAGACTTCTACTAAAGATTCATTACTTTTTAAGTTTTTAGACTTAAATATTGCTATCTTGTAGACTATGATCTTTACTCCTCTTTTCTCCTTTTATGAGCTATCTAAAAATGTTCTGATCTAATGCCATAATTTCAATAACCCTTCATAGCAACAGTATCCAAGCCTGATGGCACATGAGAAATACCTGTCTGCTTTTTTAAAAATGCTACATTCTGCCCTTCTCTCCAAACTAACTAATGTCTGGGAAAGGCCAGGCATTTAGTGTGCCCAGCATCTCCTCTAACGGCTCTAACAGGCAGCTGTGGTTGGGAATCACTGCTTTAAATACTCAAGATCCTGAACTCAAACCTCTGCTAAATATGTGTCTGAGAACCTGAAGTCAATTCTTTTCAACGTCCTAGTAGGTTGTTTGAGAAACCTGAGTTCATTGCCTTCATCGCTGAAACTTGCTCTTCCTTCTGTATTTCTGCTTTTTTCTACATAAACGAACACAGTTGAGGTAAATTTACATTAAAAATACACTATGTTTAGTGTAGAAACTATTTTGAAGAATACATACACCGTATGTAACTACCACCCTACTCAAGATACCCCTTCTTATCATCCCAAAGAAATCCCTCCTGTTCCTTTGATTTCATTTATCCCATTCCCAGTTGTAGAGACCACTGATCTGGTTTCTGCTAAATGCAGATTAGTTTTGTCAATTCTAGAATTTCATTTTGATGAAGTCATACAGAGTGTCCAATTTTGTTTCCGGATTTTTTTCCTCTCAGTATGCTGTTTTTTGAGATATAAGATGAATCCATATTATTGCATATATCAATAGTTTGTTCCTTATCATTGATACATAGTATTCCATTGTATGAGGATAACCTGTTTGGTTTATCTATTAATTAGTCAAAAAACATCTGAGTTATTTAGAGTTGTGGGCTACTATATCTCAAGCTACTTATCTTGCAGCAATAATGAAGCTTTTTTTAACTGTGATCTTGGACTTCTGAAAGTCAGACTGCCATATATCCAAACAAATTGCAAATCCTGAATTCTTTTTACAATCTCAAATTAGTGAAAACAAACACAAGGACTTGGGAAACAAGTAAAATAAAGATTGGGCCTTGGAAAGAGTCAATGAAATAGGATTGTCAGAACTCTAGCCCTTCTCCCTCACTTCCTGCTTTGGCTGCTCTTCCTCCTATCATAATCAGCTAGAGTGCAACCAGGAGCAGAGAGCATTTGATCTGTCTTTTCACCAAGTCTGAGTCATGAGGGAGACATGATGGCTCATCTGGCTAGTAAGTGGACAGCTGTGTGTCAAACCTGTCAAGAATACATATCATTGTTGAGCCCTCCAGTTAGCTAGCACCATTCATCAGAAAGCCAACAAAATATTCGCTGGTGGATTGATCACATAGAGGCAGCAGTGAGGATTTGTTCTCAAGCAGACACGTATTCTGGGTATAAATTTACATTTCCTACCTGCAGTGCTTCCATCAGTATTACTATCTGTGGAGTTACTGAATGCCATTATGGTATCTGACACAACACTCAGCAAAGAACTCATTTTATAGTAAAATAGGTGAGGAAAAAGCGCACTCGTGAGAGTCACAGGTTTTGTCACATACCCCATCAGCTGGCATGATGAAATGGAGGAATAACCTGATAATGGTTTAGTAACATCCCTACCTGGATGGCAAACCCTTCAAGGATGCTGAGCTGTAAATAAAGTTTTGATGTATGCTTTGAGACAACAGCAGTACATAAAGTTTCAGGAAACAAGAAGTGTAAAAAAGTGATTTTTATCATTCTCTGTAGTTTTCTTAGTTGGGCAGGATTTTGTCTCCTCCCTAACCTCTCATACCAGCCAGAAATGTCTAGAAATGTCTGGAGACATTTATCTTCATGGCTGTGAGGGTGCTACTAGCATCTAGAGATAGAGGGCAAGGATGCTGCTAAACATCCTACAGGACAGCCCCCTATAACTGATAACAGCCCCACTCCGAAATGTCAATAGTGTTAAGGCTGATAAACCCTGTCCAACACCTAATGACACATTCACAAAATGTGTGGTTACTTACCATCAATACAACCTTGGATTCTACTAGTTAAGAGCTCTTAGGTCCCAGGGATGCAGTTAATATCATCTACGATCTATGACCAGTTACAGAGATGAGGACTCTAACAGCTATACATGGTTTCTTCCTTTCTTTGTTATGTATTCATTTTCCCTCTTTGTTTAACTAAGTATCTTACATAGGGAGTGTTGATAGTAGTTAAATTAATAATTCAGTCTCTAGGTTATAAAATATTCAGGACTGTGACTAGTTAAAAGAGGAAATAACGTACTGTAGATATGAATACTGTGTCTTTTCGGACTTTGATTTTATTTGGGGGACAGTAGTTAAGCTCATGTTGGTTTGTACAGGAAGAATTGCATCATTTTAAGTGGAAGATGACGTTATTCTTTTTGTTGTTTGGAAGTTTAACATGGTCATAAAAACAGGAATAGATAACAAATGGAAGTCAAATGGAGTAGATTGTGAAGCTTTCCTACTGGCAACTTAATACAATTCCCACTCCCTTCTGTGCTTTCCTCTTACATAACCAAACTCACAACCTATCTTTACAGACTTATGTTGATTGACTTTCTCACCTGTATCCCTTTCACTCTAAACTCTGTCTTGTAACTGTCTCCTGTTTCTTCCATGTTTATACATCTTTGTACATGGCATTCTCTAGGATCCTCCACTCCCATATTTCAAACTTGTTGACATATCTTTTAAGACAGCCTGAATGCCAACACTCCAGTGATTATTCTCTGAATTCTTTAATCATAAATAATTACTTATTCTTCTATGTTCCCATGCATTTTATAAATATCTCTAGCATAGCACTAAATATAGTATAGTTTTTCTGGTTTATATTAATCTCTTTATTTTTAGATTATGAGATCATTCCTAGTGTTTAAGCAGTGTCTTAAGTGTAGTAGAGGTACAATAAATGCATATTAAGTATAGTGAGAGTCCAATAAATATTTGATGAATTTATATTTGAAGAATTTTAAAGTGTTTATTGACACATCTCTGTATTTTCTTAATAGGAAAAAATAACACAGTTGACTAAACAAATAGAGATACCTGTATTAATTTAATAATTAAAATGAATAGTGATTCAAAAAACAGATTTCAAATATGTATAAAACAAAACATTAATTTAATAAACAATTAGAGAGCCTTTACATCATGAAGCACCACCATGGAAAGTGCTTAGAATAAAAAATATAAGATATAATCCCTGATTTTGAGCAGTTCACAGTCTAGTTAGGGAACAAATAATTACACAATAGTTTAATTATGTCTTTCTTTTTAAATTGCAATAAGAATAAAGCCTTTTTGTAATTCTTTGGAAAGCTGGGTAAGGTACATTATATCAACAAGACAGTAGATTTTCCAGTCTGGTCTTGACAGATGCACAGGAGATCATCAAGAGAATGAGGAGAAGAGAACTAGTTTTGTGAACATTGTATAGAAATACTATTTATATAAATGGAAAGGATCTTGCAAAAATATATGCATTTAGAGATGAGTGAGCATAGCTCTATGTGGTGAGACAGAGAGTAGCAAAGGCTAATCCTGGAAAGGCAGGTTGAGGCCAGATAATGGAAGAGTCTGCATGTTCTGCTAAATAATCTGGGTTTTCCCTTGCAAGTAATGAGGAGCCATTGAAGGTTTTTAATTAGAAAAATTACATTACAAAACATAGACTACGGGTGGAAAAACTGAATTAAGAGAGATGGACAGTAAAAGTGGCCCAGATGCAATCACTAGATGGAGAGGAGGAGAAAATCAGAGCAGCATTTGGGTGGTATAATTGCACATCCCCACCCCCCCCAGATATGCAAAGAGAAGGTAATATATACACAATACCCATGATAATCTTGATTAATTATTTGCATCCTCCTTTAAATTAAAATTTCATTTTCTGAACCTACTCTCTGGGATTTGAGCATTGTAGGGATATGTGATCAGTGTGTGTTGATGTATATCATTTGCCAGCTATTAATTTTGAAATACTTTATACATGGTCTTTGAAAACATTAATGTGTAGACTGAATTCTTTTGTGCTAGTACAGATACCTGTGAGAAAGAAAGAAGTTTAAAATGTAATGTCTGTGGTGAAAAAATGTTATATATTTCTGCAGAGGATATAAATTATTTATTTGAATTTCAGTACATATTTTCTGTTTGGCTTTACCATCTCTGGGTAAAGATTATGAAAAATGGGTAGAATTATGAGCACAGCTTGCAAGAATTCTTTTGGAATCCTCTGGAGTTTAACTTTTCAGTAGACACGGTGTATCTTTCCTAGTAGGAAATGTATTTTGTTAAATATAGGCACTTGATATCTTAGTCTCTGGACTCAGATTGATGTGAGAGTGCAGTGGATGAAACACTGGTATTGAATATTTTTGTGCATAAGATAGCTAATGGGCAGTACATAAGAGTAGCAAGAAGTCCATTGTACACTCTTATATGTGCTTCCTTAAAAGGAATCATAATTTTTAATAAAAGGTCACCCCTGAGCACTATACAACGTGACATGTATCAACATGTTAGGTTACCTTTAAGCTTACTGTTAACCTGTAGCCATTCTGGAGATCCATTTCAAGTAAGGCATGTAAGTTTTATATATATATAACTTACTTTATTTATAACTTACTTTATTATATATATATAATTTGTATATATAATTCTTTAGTGTTCCCAACCTCTACTGTGGTAGGCTGAAATAAGATGTCTCTCCATGATGGCCACCTCCTAGTTTTTGTTACTCTGTGTAATCCCCTCCTCTTGTGGGTGGTGGGACCTCAGGCTTTCTCATAACCAATAACATATGGCAACAGTGATGAAATGTCACTTCTGTGATTAATTATATTACAGTATATAAGACTCTTGCTAGAAGACTCGTGCTAGGAATTCTCCTTATTAGTTTGGTCAAGTAAGTGGCCTTGTTGGAAAAACCACATAGCAAGGCACTATGGGCAGCTTCTAGGAACCATGCCTGGTCTCTGGAGCTAAGGGCAGCCTCTTACATTACATCACCATTTCATACCTAGCAAACATCTTGGGCCCTCAGTCTTGGAAAGGGAATGAATTCTGCCAATAACCTGAATGAACTTTGAAGCAGATCCTTCCTTCACAGAGCCTCCAGATGAGAACACATCCTGGCCAACACCTTGATTGTGAGACCCTAAGTAAAGGACTCAAACTGTTACCAGCCCCCTAACTATGAAAAACTATGAGATAATTGATGTGTGCTGCTTTAAGCCACGAAATTTGTGCTCATTTATTGTGCAGCAATAGAAAACTAATACCTCTTCTAAACTCAATAACAGAATGCTTTGGGGAATTCTCTGATGGTCCAGTGGCTAGGACTCTGTGCTTCCACTGCAGGGGGCATGGTTCCATCCCTGGTCAGGGAACTAAGATCCCCCATGCCACTCGTTGTGGCCAAAACAAACAAAACAAAACAAAAGAACCCGAAAATGCTCTGCAGAGAACCAAAGTCTGAGATGCTTGCTTCTTCATTTGGCATAATTGAGTTGAGTGAACACTCTAAATAATTATCTGGGTGGAGACCTTTCTTTGTATTGTATGTCAGAGAAAAGGTGGGAAGACAAGAGGAAGGCAGAGGAGGAAGGTAAAAAAAAAAACTCAGAGAAGAGTAATTAAGTGGATAATTTTGGGGCAACTATTCAAATTTCAAAATTTTAGTCTTACTAACTTAGAACCTATTTTTACTATCTTGAATCTCTCTTTATTCCATGCTGACCTCTAAAGTTTACATGCCAAATGTAGGCATCAGGAATTATGGGGTTTCTTCTTCTCCCTGCATGAATTATCAGACTTAGCTTGGTTCCTGGGGACACATGGACAACAAGAGCCCCCTCCCCATTCAGAAATTCTGGAAGGGCAAAGAGAACAGGAGACTGTGGTTGAAGAAGGAGGGCTCAGCATGCTGACAGCTGCCTACTTAAAGCTTATTCATCTCTGTCAGATACTTTATGACAACTGGGATATTTCACACATGATTTCCCTTTAATACATATGGTTTTCTGTCATAACATGTATGAAAATGTAATATAATAAAAAGTAAATAAATATTTGGTCTTTGTCTCTGGTTCCTGGCATAGAGCTCCTAAAACCCTTGTAATTTTCTAAATAATAGGGGTGATGATAGGAGCATCTTTTTTTAATAATATTTTGTCCTGGCCTCTGGTTTCTATACAAGAGTTTCTAAGACCCTTGGAATCTCCATTGTGTTAAGAATATCTTTTTGTATACTAAGGACTGATAGTGGGGGCCCCCAGATAGCTTCAGGATAGGGCTTCTTGCCAGAAAGACCAAGGAGGGTTGAATATTTCAGTTAATCACCAATGGCCAATGATTTAATTAGTCATGTGTATGCAATAAAGCCTCCATAAAAACCCAAAAGGACTGGGTTTGGAGAGCTTCTAGGTTGGTGAAAACATTCACATGACAGGAGGATGGTGCACCCAACTCCACAGTGACAGAAGTTCTTATCTTCAGGATTCTTCTAGACATTGCCCTATGTACCTCTTCATCTGGGTGCTCATTTTTATCCTTTATAATAATAATAATAATAATATTAATAATAAACTGATAAACATAAGTAAAGTTTAAGTAACAAGAATCTGTGTGCTGTTACAGCATATTATCAAACCGATGTAGCGTGTTATGGGAGTCTCCAGTTTACAGCTGGTTGGTCAGAAATATAAGTGACAATCTGGGACTTGGAACTGGCGTCTGAAGTGGGGAAGAGTCCTGTGGGACTGAGTCCTTACCCTTTGGGGTTTGTTCTAACTCTGGGTAGTGTAAGAATCGAATTAAATTATAAGGCATCCAATTGGTACCTGCAGATAATTAAAGAATTGCTCGCTGTGGAAAACCCACATATTTGATGTCAGAAGTATGAGTAAAACCAGTTTATTAACATCTACGTTAGTACTTCCTAAATACATACCTAGATTTTCCTCAGTCTCCCATACATTTCCCTAAGTAACTACTTGTCATCCCTCTAAAGAAATTCTAGTTAAAACACCAACTTCTTCCATATTCTTTTTAACTAAAAGGAATTTCCTGGTCTTGAGGACAAGGAATTTTTATTGTTGGACAAGGAAGATGAAAAATAGGAGAAACATGGTACATAGGAGTTTTCTCCCTACATGTGGGCAGCACTCAAAACACAGATACTCCTTAATTGTTATGATTTTATTTTTACTATGAAAAGGATTGTTAGTAATCTTTTTCTAACACACAATTTTAGGGGAAAAAGGAGATACTGAAAAGTGTTGAGAATTATGTTTTGTTATGAGCAAATATTCAAAAATTTCCCCAATCTTGATATTGCTGGGCTTTGGCCAATGAGGAAGAATACAGAAATGAGTCTCTGGAGTGCAGGTACTTGGAAGTGAATTTTCATTTTAGACACTGAATTACTGAGTCATAGTGTATGATTTGTAGAGGGCTGGAGAGCTTAGGGGTGAACAGGGTGTAAATGTACCGAAGTTTCAGCTGAACATTTAGGTTTCCATTTGATTTTCAGAGATTTCAGGTTCAGTGATAAAGTAATAGGGGTACACGTGGAATTCTGGGGAACACGAACAGTTTGAGGTAATAAGCAAATTTGTTTTAAAAAAAAGGAAAAAAAAAAGGGGGGGGGGGCTAAGCTGTCAAGGCAGAAATTTTCCCGCCATGACTCAGCTTCCTTTCTCCCAAATATTAAAGTCACTCCTCAAGGTCAATGGTTAATTTTGGATAATTTTTTTAAATGTTATACAAAAAGTTGAGAAATAAAATTTTAATGGAAATATACAAAATATTCTATTTTAGAATAACAGTTAGCAAACAATGCATACATGCATAGTGTACACGCTGGGATTGGTGTTTGCCTATTTAAAATGTAGAAGTTTAATTCGACTGCCAATAGACTATTCTTCCCATCTGTGGACACTGATATTTTCCAAATGTCAGGGAAAATTTTCTTTCTGTTTTAGTATAGCAGTTTTCCACTAGAGGAAAATTGATGTATTTACCTATCTCTTAGAAGGAACCATTTGTATTTGTCAAACTTTTGAACATTGCAGGGATCTGGGATTTATGCCTTGCTTAGATTTCTCTTGGTGACTTGCTATCAATGACCACACACCAAGGACAAAGCCTCCTAAGTCCTGCAAGTTTGAGGGGAAAGAGGTGAGGACACAGGACACCGCTCACCACAGTTAAATTCTCAGTTTGTCAAAGACACATGACCCAATTTGTGGACCACCCAAGTTCCTTTCTCTTATCCTGCTACCTTTTTAGTGCTTTTGGGAAACTATAGCAAATGATGAGAGGAGGAATTTTTAAAAATAGAAAAAAAAAAAAGAAATACTAAAATTTTTAGCTGTGGTGCTTCTGAAAAATCTGATTTTAACTTCTGTGTGTAAAAGGAAGCAGATACAAGAGGTTTACCTATGTATCAATTAAGTATTATAACAATTCTTAAACTTGCAGTAACTGAAAGTTGACTTAAATCAGGCCTGGGTTTGTAATGGTGGTGACAGAGAAGCAGGAGGGGTGGCAAGACAGAGGAGGTATGGAGGAGGGATATATTTCATTTTTTGAACTAAATTCCTGATTTGGCACTGATAAAGTTTTCCAGTAGCAAAAAGCAGGTGCTCTGCCCTATGGCTCAGGGAGCATGACTTAGGATGCAGGCCTTTAGACTGTTCTTCTTACCAGCATTGCATGAATCACAAATGTCTGTTCACAGAGGTGGCCCAGATTCCAAAAGAATTAATGAGCTCTACCCCACAGAATAGTCCCAATGTCCTTGGCTGGTGTGAATAGCAGAACTTTAGGAATGGAAGAAAATGTAGTCTTCAGATGGGTGAACAAGAACATAGAGAAGGCAAGCTCATGGGTCACAGTCATCCAGCTGCTTCTGTTAGAACTGAACCAGAGCCCACTCCTCCTGGTTTTTTCTCCAGAGCTGTTGGTAGATTCCCTCATGTTAAATTTCCAGATGTCAAAATCATATAATATCCTTGACATACTGTGATGAAAATGTCACTTTACCTCTGGTCTTAGTCCCCCAAACCCATAACCGCAGTCTAACTGTGAAAAAAAACAGACAAATACCACTTAGAGGTCATCATATAAAATATCTGACCAGTACTCCTCAGAACTGTCCAAAACAAGGTCACCAAAACCAAGCAAAATCTGAAAAACCATCACAGCCAAGAGAAGCCAAGGAGACATGATAACTGAATGTAGTAATATGGTGTCCTGAATGGGATGCTGGGACAGAAAAGGGGCGCTGACAAAAAATAAGGAAATCTGAATAAAGTATAGACTTTAGTTAATAATAATGAATAATAATGTATCAGTATTAGTTGATTAATTGTGACAAATGTACCATAATAATGTAAGATGTGGAAAACATGGGAAATTAGATGTGGAGTATCTAAAACAATTATAAAATAAAACATTTATTAAAAATTATATTTATCTATGACAGGCATATCTACCTTTTTATTAAACAGGAATTTGAGTGATTAGTTGTGAGTACAATTATCATTGCCTATTGGCTTTATAGGAAAATCAAAACCAAATGTTTCTGTGAAATAATGATCATGTTTGCCAAAATTCTGAACATTTTGACTTTTATCTGGTTATGAATGCATGAATTTTAAATCCAACTGCTGACTAAAGTGGAAAGATAAGTTTTCCAGACACAAAGGGTAAATATTTCCATTTCAAGCTGATTCGTGTTCGTAATATTCATTTTCTAATTAATGAATTTCAATTGCTTGCTAACCCTTTTATATGAATCATTTATCATCTAGTGATGGAAAAATTCCAGACTACAAAAGAATAAAAAAATATTAAATTATAAAGAATCAGAAAAAATATATCCCACTTACTGGTTCATCCTAAGAGAAAAAAGTGTTCATGAGCAGTCATTTTTAAAAGTATTGTTTTATTTGAGCTAACTGTAAATTCACAGGCAGTTGTAAGAAATGATACAGAAAAATCTGAGTACCCTTCAGTTTTCCCCAAAGGAAGTGTCCTGCGTAACTGTGGTGTAGAATCACTGACAGGAAATTGACACAGGAAATTGATACAACCTACCAAACTTATTCAGATTTCATCAGTTTTACTAATACTATTCAATTTTGTCACAGGTACAGAGTCATTTAACCACCGTCACAGTGCAGAGGAGGAAAAAGTTTTCCATGAGCCTCTTTGCATTCCTGGCTGGGTCTGAAAATTTAACAGACAAAGACAGATTAACAGGAGAAAAGAATACAAACTTTAAATTTTTACATGTACATGGGAACCTTCATTAGCGAATGAAGACCTGAAGAAGTGACTTTTACATCTTTTAGACCTAAAACAATAAATCTGTGAGGAGGCAAAGGGGTTTGGGCTGGGAGTAGTAAATAATGAAGAAGTAACTAGGAAGACAAGGGTTAGTTCAACAAGGTCTATTTGCATAGATTTCTCAAGCCCTAGTTCCCTGTCTCTGGTGATAAGAATATCTCCTTTACCTCTGGTCCAGAAGGATACCTCTCACATGGGAGATTTATCTCCTGATTTTAGGGAAGAAGGGCAGGGGGAGGTCAGAATAACCTTTCTGGTTTTGCCATTTTCTCAAACACCTTCAGCTAAGATACAGTATTCAATCTGCCAAGGTTCTGTATTGTGGGGTAGTGGGCCCTGAAGCCCATCCACAGTCAAGATACATAACAATCCCATCAGCACAAATATCCCACCATGGTCACACACCCCTCCAGCTGTGCTCTTGCTGTCTTCCTAATCCCTGGCAACCACAATATGTTTTCCATATTTCAAGAATGTCATTTCAAGAATGTTTTAAAGCGAGAGAGAGACATGGACATATATACACTACCAAACGTAAGGTAGATAGCTAGTGGGAAGCAGCTGCATAGCACAGGGAGATCAGCTCGGTGCTTTGTGACTGCCCGGAGGGGTGAGATAGGGAGGGTGGGAGGGAGGGAGATGCAAGAGGGAAGAGATATGGGAACATATGTATATATATAACTGATTCATATATATTAAAAAAAATTGGGAATTAGGATATGGTATGTTTGATGGCATGCACAAATTCAGAATCGTGTACTAAAATTAAATAGTTAAATTTATGTAATGAAAAAATAAAGAATGTTTTATAAAGAGAATCACATAGTATATGAACTTTTGACAGTGACTTGTTTTCTCCACTCAACGTAATTCTCTTGAGAGGAATTCATGTAGTTGTGTGTATCACTAATTTGTTCCTTTTTATTGCTGAGTAATTTTCCATGGTATGGATGTGTTTAATCATTCACCTATTGAAGAACATCTAGGTTTTTTACAGCTTGTGGCTAGTATAAATAAATCTGCTATAAATATGTGTGTACATGTTTTTGTATGAACATATGCTTTTTATTCCTCTGGGATAAATGTTCACGAGTACAACTGTTGGGGCGTTGCCTAAGTGCCACAAAACTCTTTCCCAGAATGGTTGTATTACTTATATTCCCACCTGCAATATATGAATGATCTAGTATCTTTGCATTCTCACCAGCATTTGATATTATCACTGTTTTTAATTTTAACTATTGTGATAAATGTGTAGGGATATCTAATAATTGTGGCTTTAAGTTTGCATTTACCTAATGGTTAATGATGTTGAATATCCTTTCATGTGATTATCATTTTTATATATTCTTTTCAGTTGGATGTCTATTTATGTCTTTTGTTTTTTAATTGATTGCTTGTTTTATACTTGAGTTTTGAGAGTTTTAATATATTCAATATAAATATAATTCAAGAATATACTTTAAGAGGTTTTAATATATATAGATAGATACAAGGTCTTTCTTAGGTATGGGGTTTGCAAATATTTTCTCCAGGTCTGTAAATTGTCTTCTCATCCTCTTAACAGGGTCTTTTACAGAGCAAAACTTGGTCTTTCTAAAAAAAATTTTGATGAGATCAACTTTATCACTTTTTCTTTTCATAGACCATGTTTTTGGTGACAAGTCTAAGGACTCTTTGCCTAGCCCTAACGTCTCAAAGATTTTCTCCTATATATTTTTTTCTAAAAGTTTTGTAGTTTACATTTAAGCCCATGGTTGATTCTTAGTTGATTTTTGTATAAAGTATGAAGTTTAGGTTGAGGTTCATATTTTTGTCTTTGGATGTATAATGGCTCCAGCAACATTTATTGAAAAAACTGTTCTTACTTCACTGAATGGTTTTGTACCTTTGTCAAAAATGAGGTTGGAGTAGTTGTGAGGGTCTATTTCTGGGTTCTCTATTCTGTTGCATTGATCTATATATCTATTCTCCTGCCAAGGCCACACTATCTTGATTACTGGCATTACAGATTTTTTGCAAACCTTAAAATATTTCCAACATTTTTTTGGAAAAAAAATTTCCAACATTTTTTTCCTCAAGTAATATAACTAGTTTTACCTTAACAACAAAGAGGACAGTCTGCTAGAACTTCATATCTATCACTGGGGCAGAATTGATTGGCTAGGGACAAAAAGGAAAGAAGAAATCACTTAGGGACTTCCCTGTTGGTCCCATGCTTAAGACAACACCCTCTAAATGCAGGGGGCCCAGGTTCAATCCCTAGTCAGGGAACTAGATTCTTAATGCTGCAACTACAAGAGCCTGCATACCACAACCAAAGAGCCCACGTGCTACAACTAAAGATCCTGAGTGCTTCAATGAAGACCCTGCACAGCCAAATAAATAAATATTTTTTTTAAAAAAGGAAGGAATCACTTAAAATTTAGAGAAGGATAATTAGCAGAGTTCTTCCTTCACTTAGAAAAGGATTGATATTCCTGATAACTCTGGGAATCCTTTCCCCATTCCTTCCTAACACTTTGGCGCACTCATTTATCCACAGTACTTTATCTTCTCTATTTTTACAGATGAAGACATTGAAACTCTTTTTACAGATGAAGACAGAATATGATAGGACAAATGTCATCCTAGGAAGCTAGTTTGGCTTGGTCTCAGAGTTCATAATTTTATCCACTATATGACACTTCCTCTGCTATGTCAGATTCCAGTGCTACTCAGATCAACAACTCTAACATCCACTTGAAAGATTTTGGAAAGTCTAAATTATTGTCTACTGATTGTGGTCCAAAGCAATCATCACATGGAAAGTGGTTTTGTTAATCTAGTCATAAAAAATTTATTGTGTATCTACAGACATGCCTTGCTGCCCCAATATGGAACTTACATTTTGTGGAAGAGGAAGACAATATATATATATATATATATAATTTGTTTAATAAATATATGCTTGTTTCTATATACATATAGAAACATATATATTTCTCCAAATCCCCTATTTACAATTCTAAACACCAAGAGGCCTGAAAGCCAAAGATATAAATTTTTATAACTTATCTCATGATAATAGCTCCCTTGAACTGACATGAAGCTATCTACAGTCTTTATTTATCCTACTAGAAATTGATATTAATGAATTTCATTATGAGATGGTGGCCCAGACCAGGGGTATTAGGGTGTTACAAATATATAGTAAAAACCACACACTTTCTTTCTAAAATTAATTGTTCTCAAATATTTTTGCTAAGGAAATATAAACCTGTATTATTAAATTCAGGTGGAATAGGTGCTGTAACAAAAAACAGAGTAATGAAGGATGAGGGTACTCTCTTAAATAAGGTGCCAGGCAAGGTCTGCCTGAGGAACTGACACCTGAGTGAGATGCAGGGGTGGGCAAGCCATGGAGAAGGAGCCTCCAGGTGAGGAGCCAGTGCAGGAGACAGATTTGAAGTTGCACACAGGCTGTATGCCTTTAATCAAGAAGCAAACTTTATCAAGGTGTTTCCACTCCTTTCCACTAATTACCTGTATGCTATTTAAAAGTCATTTCTGTATCACAGCTGAAATCTCTAAAATGGTTTGGGTGTGGGTTGCAACACACTACTGTCATCTTTTAGGTCTCAAGACATTGATGTAGCTACTTTGTAAACAGCAAGATTCTTCTGATTCTTCATAAAATAAATTCTGATTCTTCATAAAATAAAACAGTGATGATATTGACACATGGGTATGCTGAGCTAGAATATATAAAATAACACCTCAATACATGATTCGAAGTCCTTTGGCAAAAATGATAATTTTAAAATGTAATACTGTATTATAGTTTTTTAATTCAAGGAACATTCTTTAGATAAACCAAGGTTATTGTTCAAAACTATTGAATTAGCATTTTTCTTTTCCTTCTGTTAAATCATTTTCATGGCTAAAAATACTAAAAGGCAGATTTCTACTAAATCAATGAAGTTTGCTTGACACTTTTCTGCATTAGTTAACCAGTTACTTTTCATAGGATGCTCAGGTCCTTAATAAAGATAGAGATTTGTAGTCCCTTATTAAATCAACACAAATCTGGGAAGGATAAATTATTATTTAATATACAATCCAGGTGGATTTAATGAAGAAGGATTTAATCGATTAAAATTCTATTCTGGAGACAGAATAATGCATTGACCACAAAGTGTGATCTCTGATGCATCTATAGTTTTGCCTGCTTTATTCAAATGCTAATGCAAGAACCTGCTTCTTTCCTATTGAGAAATGGAATATTTCCTGCCGTTTCAGTAAACAAAGGATGCCACAGTCATCAGCACTTGCAGCCCTCCAATGTGAGTCAGTGAACCCTGGAAACTCAGGAAGGAAAGAACACCTGCCATCAGCAGCCATCAGATTGCAGCCACTCCCTACGACAAGCTCTGAGGAAACTCAGGATGTGAAAACACAGGATACTGGCCCCAGATAGCTGAGGTACAGATCAAAGGAATGGTTTCAGTGAGCCCAGACTCTTGCATCTTCCCATACATAGAAAAGCACAAAATTCCTTAACTTGGGATACCTGGTTTTCCTTAACAATAACCTTTTGATGTTCCCGACTACCTGTTCTTTGTTACAAAATGTCTATATAACCTGGCTCCCCATCTCGCCTCCTTGGGGCAGTTCTCTCAGGGTTACTTGAGATGCTGCCTCCCAGCTTGAAGTCCTAAAACTTCCTGCCAAATAAAACATAACTCTTAACTTTTAGGTTGTGAATAATTTTTTAAGTCCACAGTTATGGCGACTGAAGAAGGGACCAGAGCAGATTCCTCTCCTTCTCCTGAACTCTACGAGGATCTGGAGCCTTGGTGTCAGCAGAGGCCTTTTGTGCCCATCCGCCTCCTCGGCCAGTCCAGACTAATTTGGTGAGTCTCTCCTGGTTCTAGGATCTCACATTATTGGTTGATGATCCTAAGTGTTATCCAGTGAGGGAATAGGTTATCCTTGAAACTTGGTTTCAAGAAGAGGTACCTGGGTATCCTCAGTCAAAGGCCTGGGAAGATTTTGCTCGAGTGGGTTATCTTCAGTGTAAAAGGCACTGGGAAGACAGACTCAGTTAGGATACTGAGTAGTTATCCTCAGTTTAGAGACTGGGAAGACTTTGCTCAGTTAAACACTGAGTAAGATGGGACTGAGTTATAGGGGGAAGACCGCACTGTCATTTTTCCTTGAATTGGCTACCTTAATAGAGTTTGTCGAAATAAAAACTAAAATCTTATGAGACCTTCTGAGCTCCGAAGAAGGGATTCTCTCCTCCTGGCTGGCAACGGCTTTCTCAGGCAACTGAGAAACTTGCAGGAGTGGTGGAGGTGAGACCTCATGCTGTGCAGCTGTCCCTGTAGAGAAACCCACTCATTTAATTAACAACCTGCTCAACCGGGTACACATAATAACTGGCCATTCCGCAAACTGAGCACCTGTGGTAGTCTTATACACCATTGGGAGAGCCCAAGACACATAAGAGGGGGCTGAAACAACTCTGGGGCAAAACCTAGAGTAGTTAAGCTCTCAAGCAGCACCCTGGCCCACCACACGATCGTCACTAGCAATTTTATTTTGACAGAATGGAAATAAAGATTTCAAAATTTAAAAAAAGAATGACATATTGCCAGCCTCCAACTAATACCGCAGCCAAGTTAATGTACGTACAAAACTCACAAGTATTTACTTACTTGGAAATTTCACCCTAAAAATGAGGGGGCTCCTTTATGGCATATGTAGCTAAGTTAAATTGAGGTTAAAAAGCCTGCTTGGTAAAAACATCCTTCCAGAATTCTGACTTTAAACAAAGGCCTTCTAAGGGGAAACATGCATTTCTCTGTGTCTTTTGAGATGTAAGTGTTCTACCTGATCTTTGTAGGACATTCTGTGTGAATATGCATGTACATGTTTTGAAAACTTGACCTCTGTCATACCATTTTTGAGAGTAAACTCTCTGGATTTTACTGACGGGGCATCCTCCTCCACTCTTTTATGGGGAAAACACTTGTGTCTTAGTGGTTTGAATCACTATTAATATATATATATTATTCATGGCCAAATGATGGATCCTTTTAAAATTGGGGAAACTAACAAATTGGTGAATCTAGAGCACTCTCATAAACAGCTGTTTATTGGTAACTATAAAAACAGAAGTCAAATTAAAGGTGGAAAAATATATCTAATGATTAACCTAAGGATGTCTTTAATTTAGAACAGGAAAACTGGTCTGGGAAGCTTCATTTGGGGTCTTTATGTGCCCTCAATGAGTCTTATAGATGCTAATAAAGCATTAGAATAATTAATGTTAACAGGAAATATCTTGTAAGGAAAGTCTAGATACTATTTCCAACAAGGTAGAAATTTTGAAAGGAATTATCTCAAATGAATAAAACAATCTTTAGATGGTTATTTAAAATGGGATAAATAAAATGGACATTTATATGATTAAAACACGAGGTTTTGATATTACTACACTACCTAAGGTTAAATGGACCAGAAGGGACTCCCTACTGGTTCTTAACATTAAAAGCCAAACAAGTCCATTCTATTTACCCAGTTTTAAAATATATTTAAGAGGCTGAAAAAAAAATTTACACTGTGATACCTGACCAGCAATTATTTGGGGCAACAGTTAGACAAAATGGTCTGAGTTCTTGGCTCAACCCTACTCTGGGGATCCCAGAGCCTTTTATATAAAAATAGATAAAGTGGACACAGAACAAAAAGAAAAACTTTTAGAACTCCTCCTGTAAGATAAAAGCTTGTTGATTGGATCCTAATAAAAGCTAAAGTTAAAGGTATAAAATTTGACAGAATTGAGATGAAACTGTATAAAATTGGTATATTTAAATGGACTTTATATAAGATGGTTACATCCCTTTTTTTAAATTATATTGTGGGATAGGCATGTTTCACTAGGGAATGCTTCCCCTCCATGGTATTAGAAGACAAGGTGTATATATTGCCCCTGAGAAAATATTAAACATACTAAAGGAACCCAATAGTGTTACCTAAGCCGTACTAATAAGTAAAAAGGGCTAATAAAAATAAAAATAGTGATTTTGCTTTGAGCTTAACTTGTGAACTCAAAATGAAGGTCTTTGCTGAATGCCTTATACAAACCTTTGAAGGCATGATAAATTAAACACTAAAGTTCTAGAACATGGAACTCATAAAATAAATTTCAGTTTAGTAAGAAATCGTGTCACTGATAAAATCTTTTAGTATCATTTAGGTGACAGACATGCTCTTTGAGGAACTAAAAGCAACTGTCTTTCTCGTACAGACCTCTACAAAGCAGAATGTAAATAAGGCCACAGGGACCTGACACTGGGCCTAATTAGCTCAATCAGGCAAGACCTGAAACCAAGGGGGAAAATGGCAGTTTTAAAATTCAAACCACTGGGAATGCCCCCTCAGGCAAACTTTACAAATAGTAAAGCCTGAGTCATCTAAATAAGGAACTTTAATGTATTCCAACTGTTCTTTGTAAACTAATAAGTGATACCTGATTCATAACTAAGTTTTTAAGTGAAGCCATGAGATCTCTAGTTGTGCCTGTTTATATTACATGTCTGTGTATACATTATACATATGGGATATCTCTACCTCTGGAAATTATTATCAAAATTGAATTTATAAATAGTTCTATTTAATATAAAAGAAAGCACTTACAAATAAAGAAACCAGCCAAAATGACTTTCAGATTCACGTGAACTGAGAAATAAACAATATTAAGTTGATACCTGGTATTAAAGTTTAAGCTGGTTGATCTAATGAATATAGACATGCTGTTAGAGTCATCAACATGAAGTGTAATACTTTACAGTACCGAGGCTTGATAGAAGTCAAATAAAACCTTAGTATACTTGTTGCAAGGAAAATAACGTCATATGATGAGACTTTAAATGTAAATAAGAACTTATGAGTAAACTCTTTAAAAATAATTATATTTTAGAAATGATCTTGTTAGACCTCCGCGGTCTCCTAGGAGTTTCGACTCGCCCAGGAAACAACAAGAGTCGGAAGCCGATGCAAAACGCAAGAGGTTTATTGAAGGCCGGTGCGCCGGGGTTCCTTGGTCCTCACGCAGGAGGCCGAAGAAGGAACCCCCCCCAGGGCGTGAACATACATTTTTATAGGTCTCAATTTCCTGTTATGCAAAGTGTGGATTCAATTGTGATTTTTAATGATAGGTTCTTAGCTTCTGTTCGGACCAGAGGGGGAACCTGTCCCAGGCTTCCTGATTGGTTCTTTGACAGATACCTTTTTTACATTTTGTTTATCTCCCTCCTTCTCGGAAGGGGGCCGGACATCCTGGAAATTCACCCATTGTCTAAGAAGCCCCTATTGTCTGGAGAGTTCTTAATCATTAGCTGGAACAATGTCCCTCGAGTCCCACATTTCCCCCCCCCCCTTTTTTTTTGTGACTATTGATTCCAATCATGGAATTTCAATCTTCTGTTCGTAAACTTTGGTACTGTTGTCTTAGCATTAGAACTTGTACAGTATTGACGCGTTCTCTAATAAATGCTATCAAGCGATTTAGAATACATGGTCCAAAAGTTAAAATCAACAATAAAACAATAAGAGGTCCCAACAGAGTAGAGATTAAGGTGGTAAACCAGGGGGATTTATCAAACCATGATTGAAACCATCCTTTTTGGTTTTCTCTCTCCCTTTGCCTTTTATCTAAGCGTTCCCTGAGTTTATCCATGGTTTTGGTAATGGTTCCTGAATGATCAATATAAAAGCAACATTTTTCTTCTAGAGCGGCGCATAATCCCCCTTCCTTAAGAAACAGCAAATCTAGGCCTCTTCTATTCTGCAACACCATTTCTGAAAGTGAGGTGAGTGATTCTTTTAGTTGAGTTATGGAACTTTCTAATGCTCGAAGGTCAATATCTACAGCCTGTCTTAAACTTGCATAATATTGGGGTTGTTGTATGAGGGCTGTGGTTCCCGTTCCTATCCCAGCAGTTATTCCTAGTCCTAGGAGGACGGCCAACGTGAGGGTTATAGGTTCTCTCTTCCTTCTTGTTTTTCCCTCGTATTCATCTAAGAAGGACGAATCTGAATGATAGATAAGTCTAGGAACTAATTGCACTAGTACACAAAAATCAGCTGAAGTGTTGAGAACTTCTAGAGAAATACAAGGGGTTAGCCCCGTGTTACATGCCCACCATCCATCTTGGGGAGGTACAAGATATCCCGAGCCTGAAGGGAGGCTAAAATCGTGACAAAGGTGTCGATGGGACTGGGGAGGTGTTCCTACACAAGTACCATTTCCAGAAACCGAAGACAGAGTTAATTTATTGTTCCCTTCCTGTTTCCATCGACAATGGTCCGGGGAGCTGACATTAGTATAATTAGAACTATATCCTATAGCATCATAATAAGGGGGAGGGGCAGCATAACAGAGCCAACATGATTTTGTAGCCTCCGGGTTTGTAGCATTAAGGACCGTAAAAGCTGCCTGCACCAAAGAAAGCATTCTATCCTGGGGGGTTCCGGGCTTAATCGTTGTCTCTTTCAGCCCAGAGGTCCCGTTATTTTTAGGGGCTGGGGGTAACGGGGGGGGCCAAGTACAGGGTTTGGGGGTAACAGGGGGGGGAAGTACAGGGTTTGGGGGTAACGGGGGGGCAAGTACAGGGTTTGGGCCTATCGACACAGGAGCGGGAGTCTCAATTTTTAGCTTAAGGGTCATCAATATTCCCAAATCATATCCATTCTTGTAAAATCTAATGCCCCATGAATGGCCATTTATCCATTCTTTATCTCTTTTTCCAGGATTACTAAAGGAAATTTTGAGGGGGTGGCACCATCCTGAACATTCGGGGGCGACGGGTTGGGGACCCCTATAAGAAGTATGAGTATAGTTGGCTGTTACTGTAATAAAATCCCAAGTTGAGGTGGGTCTCCAATAAGTATCTCCTGTGGTTTCACATCCCCAGTTTTGGCAATAAAAATTTTCAGTTCCCCCACATTTATAATTCAGGGATCGGGGGCGATGGAACCCGGGGCATACATAGAAGGAGAGGGTTCTGAGCCAACTTCTTCGGACCTGATTTTTACAACCCTCTCCAGAGTAATCAGCTCTAGTTAGAAGTTCGGACGGAGCATTATGCTGATCATAATAACCCTCTAGATCCCAATAGAGAGCTCCTATGGCCAGTTTACAGACATCAGGGAAAAGGTCTGGCCACCAGGTCCAGGGAGGGGCAGTATGGCTAATGGACCAGGTTATATCTCCAGTTTGAGAAATTACCTGCCAAGTTAGACGTTGGGGCAGGTGAGGGCTAAAATCACTTACAGTCAGTAAAGGCAGTAAAACCGAAATTATAAGTCTTAGGTTCGTAGAAGCTTGAGTTTGAGCGGGTTGTCGGTTCTTCGGGCCTGCCATCCTGATGATGCCCCCGCTGGTGCAGCTTTCACGTGTGAAGCATGGATCCAGGCAGCGATGCCGTCCACTTTTATGGCCGTTGGGGTGGTTAGGAGGACGGTGTATGGTCCTTTCCATCGAGGTTCCAACGTCTGGGTTCGATGCCAACGGACGTATACGGAGTCTCCGACTTGGAAAGGATGAGTTTCTCCAGGTGTTCCCGGTTGGTAGGCCTCGGAGAGTTGGGACCATATCTCCTTTTGGACCAGTTGGAGTCCCAATAGCCTAGCATACAAGTCGGTGTTATTTTGACAGTCTGGTTTTATTTCTTCTCCTAAGGTGAGAAGGGGAGGTGGGGCCCCGTATAGCACCTCAAAAAGAGTAAGATGGTACCGGGAAGGTGTATTCCTAACCCGGAACAGGGCTAAAGGAAGGAGCACCGTCCAATCTGTACCGCCAGTCTCCAAGCACAATTTGGTTAGGGTCTCTTTTAGAGTTCTATTCATTCTTTCTACCTGACCTGAACTCGGGGGTCTATATGCACAATATAATTTCCAATCAGTCCCCAAATATCTGGCCACATCCTGACTTACCTGGGCGACGAAGGCTGGACCGTTGTCGGACCCTATTACCTTTGGCGCTCCAAATCGAGGAAAAATTTCTTCTAGGATCTTCTTGGCTACCACAGCAGCTGTTTCTTTCTTCGTTGGGAAGGCTTCTATCCATCCTGAAAAAGTATCTATAAAAACTAGGAGGTATTTATTACCGTACCTTCCAGGACGTACTTCGGTAAAGTCCACCTCCCAGTAAGTTCCTGGGCGGTCTCCCCTGAGCCTTTTTCCAGTTTCAAGTTTTCCCCTGTGAGCATTTACCTGTTGACATGGAACACATTCCTGTACAATTTGTTCAGCTAATTTTGCCAATCCAGGGGTTCCGTACCCGGTTTTATGTAACAGGGATATCATTTTTTTAGTCCCCAGATGTGTCCATCTATGAATCTGTTGTAACATGGATTCTGCTTGCTGAGGGGACAAAGTTCCTTTGGTTGTGGTCGGGATGATTTCCTCGTCGCTGCCTGGTTTTTCAGGAACTTTATCTGACAGTCCTAAAATGACTTCTCCCGATGCCATTTCTCGGGCCACCTTGTCAGCCATATTATTACCCCTAGTTATTGGGGTATTGTCTTTCTGGTGTCCAGGGCAGTGAATGATGCTAACTTTAGTGGGAAGCATAAGTGCAACCAATAGAGCCACAATTTCGTCTTTGTTCTTAATTTCTCTGCCACTTGAGGTTAGCAACCCTCTCTGTTGGTAGATGGCACCGTGGATATGAGCGGTAGCAAATGCATATCTACTGTCCGTGTAGATGTTTACCTTTTTATTCTCTGCCATCTCCAATGCCCTTGTCATGGCAATCAATTCAGCTCGTTGGGCTGAGGTCCCTTGTGGTAGCGCAGCTGCCCAGATGACTTGTTTTCCGTCTACCACGGCTACCCCAGCCCGACGCTTACCTCCTTCCAGGAAACTGCTCCCATCAGTAAACCAAGTAAAATCAGCATCAGGAAGGGGTAGGTCCGTCAGATCTGGTCTACTACCGTGTGCTGCAGCCAACACTTCCTGACAATCATGGATGATGGTGGAGCCTTCTAAATCGGGATCAGGTAGCAAGGTAGCTGGATTGAGTCCTGTGGCTGGAGCAAACTTGATGCGATCTGAGTTTAGCCACAGGGTTTGGTAATGGGTCATCCTGGCATTAGTTAGCCACCTATCTGGTGGTTGACGGATTACATTCTCCAGGGCATGAGGAGCTGTTATCGTTAGATTTTGTCCTAAAGTTAGTTTGTCAGCATCTTTGACCAGAACGGCTACTGCAGTGATTATCTTTAAACAGGTGGGCCATCCTGATGCCACAGGGTCCAATTTTTTTGACAAATAAGCAACTGGGCGATTCCAGGGACCCAATTTCTGAGTCAATACTCCTTTTGCAATGCCCTTATTTTCGGCCACATATAAATGAAAAGGTTTGGTTACATCTGGCAGTCCTAGGGCTGGGGCTGAAAGTAAAGCTCGTTTGATTTGGTCAAAAGCCCGTTGTTCCTTATCGCCCCAAACGAAAGGAGTGCTGTTTTTGGTTAGGGGGTACAATGGGGCCGTCAGCTCGGCAAACCCTGGAATCCATAGTCTACAGAATCCGGCCGTCCCCAAAAATTCTCTAACCTGCCTGGTGTTTTTGGGAGCTGGAATTTGGGCCACCGTATCCTTTCTGCTCTCCGTGAGCCATCTTTGTCCCCCTTTTAACAGGTACCCCAGGTAACTGACCTGTTGTTGGCATATTTGTGCTTTCTTGGCTGAAGCTCTATATCCCAGGGTTCCGAGCTCTGTTAACAGTTTTTCAGTTCCCTTGATACAATCTTCCTGGGTTTCAGCAGCTAATAAGATGTCATCAACATATTGAAGTAGCGTTACCTGTGGATTTGATTCTCTATATAACGCTAAGTCCTGATGAAGAGCTTCATCGAAGATGGTAGGGGAGTTCTTAAATCCCTGAGGTAAACGAGTCCATGTCAGTTGGCCAGATATTCCTGATGCTGGGTCCTTCCATTCGAAGGCAAAGTAGGGCTGGCTGAGGGGAGAAAGTCTTAGACAGAAAAAAGCATCTTTAAGGTCCAAAACAGTATACCATGTATGTTGGGGCAGAAGAGTGCTTAAGAGATTATAAGGATTTGGTACTGTGGGGTGGAGGTCCGCCACTCGTTTATTTACCTCACGCAGGTCTTGCACTGGTCGGTAATCATTAGTTCCCGGTTTCTTAACTGGCAGGAGAGGGGTATTCCACGCGGATTGACATCTTACCAGAATACCCAATTCCAGCAACCTCTGTATGTGAGGACGGATGCCGTCTTTGGCTTCCTTACTCATGGGGTATTGACGAACCGTTATTGGGGTGGCAGTTGCCTTGAGTTCCACTAGTACTGGGGGCCGATTTTTAGCCATCCCCATACCGGCGGTTTCTGTCCAGGCTTGCGGGAACCGAGTTACCCAGTCTGTGACATTAACCCGTAGAGATGAAGGTTTTTCATATAATTTATATTCATCTTCCAATCTCATAGTCAATATTTGGAGTAACCTTCCCTTATTGTCAGTTATGGTGGGACCTTCTGGTTGGAAGTGAATTTGAGCCCCCACTTTGGAGAGCAAGTCTCTTCCCAGCAAAGGATAGGGGCATTCCAGAATGATCAAAAATGAATGAGTTACTCGTCCAATCCCAAGATCTACTGTCCTTCGTGTGGTCCATGAATATTGTTTATTCCCAGTGACTCCTTGTACCCATGACCTTTTAGCTGAGATAGGACCTTTTGAGTGGAGAAGGACGGAGTGCTGGGCTCCGGTATCTACCAAAAATTGAACAGGTTCCCCCTCCACTTTAAGAGTTACCCGGGGCTCGGGGAGAGGGTTCGAGCCCTGACTTTCCTAGTCTTCTTCTTCCAATGTTAAGATTTTGTTTCTGGTTGGCCTTCCTCCATTCTTTTTCTTAGGGCATTCTCTCGCCCAATGTCCTTTTTCTTTACAGTAGGCACATTGGTCCTTGTCTAATGGCCGCCTTCTGTCTGCCGTTCGCCCTTCCTGCCTATTTCTATCCCCTATATTTCTTCCTCCAACCACAGTGGCCAGTATCTTACTTAAATTCCTCTCCTGTCTCTTATCCCGTCTTATTTCACGGGCTTCCTGCTCTTTCTGCTTTCTTTCTTCCTTCTCTTCCTCTGTTTCTCTTTTGTTATATACTTTATCTGCCTCTTTTACTAACTCCTGAAGCGAAAATCCCTGCAAGCCATCTAGCCTCTGTAATTTCTTCTTAATATCAGGGGCCGCTTGATCTATGAAAGCCATTGCTATGGTAGCCCTATGTCCCTCCGAAGTTGGATCATAAGGGGTAAAGCGTCTAAAGGCTTCCATTAAACGTTCCAGGAACACAGTTGGCGATTCCTGGGGCCCTGAGTTACTTCCCTTACCTTAGCCAAATTAGTGGGCCGTCTGGCCGCTCCATGGAGACCCGCCACCAGAGCCTGGCGATACATTTTCAGGCGCTCCCTACCTTCCGAGGCATTGAAATCCCAGTTTGGCCTGACGAGTGGGAAACCAGCATCAATCTCGTTAGGCAGCTGGGTAGGTTGCCCATTGGCGCCTAATACATTTTTTCTGGCTTCTAAAAGAACCCGTTGCCTCTCCTCAGTCGTTAGGAGAGTCTGAAGCAGCTGCTGACAATCATCCCATGTGGGCTGGTGGGAGAAAACAAGAGATTCTATTAAAGCGGTAAGGGCCTGTGGATTTTCGGAAAAAGTTGGGTTATGCATTTTCCAATTATAAAGATCTGCAGAGGAAAAGGGCCAATATTGGAGAGGTCTATTCCCTTGGCCATCGGGGGGACCATATTCTCTAAGAGGTAGGGCAGTGGAGTCCGGGGAGATAGCCCTCCGGCTCCTAGTGCCCGCTGAGGGACCCCTTTCTTCTTCCATCATGGATGGTCCCCTTGGTGCCGAGGGCAGTGGAGCTGGGGGTCCTCTAGGTGGTAGGGGATTTGGGGCCGGAGGATAAGGGGGTGGGGAATCCAAAAGAAGCAAATCGGACTGCGGGTCAGGATAAATCGCCTTCGGTGGATCCGGGGCGTCGGGTAGCTTCTCCGTGTTGGGGTTTTTCTTTAGGGCTAATATCTCCGACGCTGCTGATGTGTGCGCGGACGTACCTGTTGAGGAAACAAAGGGCCGGACCCACGGAGGTGGGGAGAGAATTAAATCTTCCCAGACCAAGACATATGGTACTTGGTCTGGATGTCCGTGGGGTCCTATATTAAATATCTTAGACTTCAGCAGCCTAATCTTGTCTAATAAAAAGGATCCTTCAGGGGTCCATCCTATCTGAAATGTTGGCCATTCAGAGGCACACAAAGTCTGCCACTTTCCTTTCTTTACCTCTACCGAAAAATTATGGGCTCTGGCCCGAACTTCGGTCCAATGGCTTAGGGTAAGGGAAAGAGGAGTCGTCATAGTTTGTCCCATTGTCGTCCGTCAGAGAAGAAGAATAGACCACAATACAGAAACAGTTAAAACTCCACGAAACACATATACGTATGGGCCACCGCGAGCTCGCTTCAAAACCGAAACCTCTTCAGATGGCAGTTATCACAAAGGGAACTGCCGAAACCGAGTGAAGGGGAGACAGAGTTTGCCTCTCCTTCCAGATGAGCCACCAGGGCGTCCCCTAGGGCTAATGGACGCCGGCTATTAGCACGTCTGCCTAGCCAGAGGTCCGATACAGATTCCATAATAAGCCGATTCTTACGGCTTTCCTCCGATAATGGCCCACAAAGAACAAGGGACAAACAGACAATCAAGCTCGAGCTTACCTGGTACCTCCAACTCCCGATGTTCTTGTGGTCCGGGGCGAGTGGAATCCCGGACGAGCCCCCAAAATGTTAGACCTCCGCAGTCTCCTAGGAGTTTCGACTCGCCCAGGAAACAACAAGAGTCGGAAGCCGATGCAAAACGCAAGAGGTTTATTGAAGGCCGGTGCGCCGGGGTTCCTTGGTCCTCACGCAGGAGGCCGAAGAAGGAACCCCCCCCAGGGCGTGAACATACATTTTTATAGGTCTCAATTTCCTGTTATGCAAAGTGTGGATTCAATTGTGGTTTTTAATGATAGGTTCTTAGCTTCTGTTCGGACCAGAGGGGGAACCTGTCCCAGGCTTCCTGATTGGTTCTTTGACAGATACCTTTTTTACATTTTGTTTATCTCCCTCCTTCTCGGAAGGGGGCCGGACATCCTGGAAATTCACCCATTGTCTAAGAAGCCCCTATTGTCTGGAGAGTTCTTAATCATTAGCTGGAACGATGTCCCTCGAGTCCCACAGTCTTTCCAGGTACTTGGTGACTTAAAGTTCTAGAGTTGTACTAATTTTAAGTGATGAAAGGATTTTAAATAGCTAGATAAATTTCCAGAAAACAATAAGATACTGAGATATCAATTCCTAAGTAAAGAAACTAAAGGCATCTAGGCCTATTAGTGAAAATGATGCCACCCTGAGATGTTCTCTATAAGAAAACAAATGCTTTTAGAAATTATCACTAATATTTATGTTCACCAATCTACAGAATGCTAATGTTAAAGGCAGTTCATAATTGCTTCCTTCTTAACATTCACTAAAAATTAAGGTTTTTAAGAGTTGAGGATTCTAATTTAAACATGTAGTTAAAACTAATAGGAATAATATGGAAACATTTCAATGTACAGTAGGAAAGTAGAATGTGTATTTTCAGTAGAAAAAGGTATGAGGGATGGAGTTACATTTTATTGAGGGAAAAGAAAGAAAGTATGTCTTAGAACTGGTTGGTTTATTTGGACTGGAGCTAAAATTAACTTGTAAGGAAACAAGTCAGTTTTGTTAGCTAGACTAGGAGAATATTTCTTCATTTTTGTGATTTCATAATTCTCTTTTGATCCTATGTGATGACATGATCACAGAGTGCTCTTGCTTGTGCCTTACTCCACCATACCCAGTGGCCTTGTTTGATGACCACTATGTTGTTTAAAATGGTTTCTGGGGACTTCCCTGGTGGCGCAGTAGTTAAGAATCTGCCTGCCAATGCAGGGGACATGGGTTTGAGCCCTGGACTGGGAAGAAAGAAAGAGAGGCAGAGAGGGAGAGAAAGAAAGAAAAAAAAAAGAGAGAAAGAGAGGCAGAAAGAAAGAAAGAGAGAAAGAAAGGAAGGAAGAAAGGAAGAGAGAGAGAGAGAGAGAGAGGAAGGGAAGGGAAGAGAAAGGGAAGAAGAGAAAAGAGAAAGAATTCTCTGGTGCTGATTGACACCATCCAGCTATGGTAGATTATTAACCCATATCCATCTACCCCATCTCCCACCATTAGTGTTTCTCCAAATTACTTCCAGGTGTTTCTAGAGGGGCTTCATATATGGCCACAAGCAAGTCCTCTTAGCATTCAGTGTCTCCTGAGCTCTGCCTTGCTGTGCTTTACTATAGTTTCACCCGCTGAAGGCTCTGATGCATTATCTAAAAGAAGATGGATCTATTGCTGGAGATGGTACCTCTGGCTATTAATAACCCCTTCCCACCAAGCTGTACTCTAGCAGAGCCTTACAATACTGACAGGCCTGTACTAAAGTTGGTTAATTCTTTCTTGCCACCTTTTCACTTGACCTTAGAAAATGCCTCTTTGAACACCCCAAATTTCACAAAGACTTATGAGTAAACACTTCCTTTATTTTATCCTTGCATGCAGACTTTGTTACTTTTTGATGTAATTCATAAGAATCAGAAAGAAAAAACAAAACAAAGCAAAATTGTGTATATTCGTTTTCTAAGGCTGCAATAATAAAATACCACAGACTGGGTGGCTTAACAACAGAAATTAATTTTCTTACAGTTCTGGAGGCCAGAAGTCCAAGATCAAGGTGCTGTCAGGGTTGGCTTCTTCTGAGGCCTCTCTGTCTTGTACATGGGCTGTCTTCCTGTTCACATGGTGTTCTTCCTCTGTGTATCCATGTCTTATTTTTTTATAAGGACAGCAGTCATATTGGAGTGGGGTCCACCCTAATGACCCCATTTAACCATGAAGGGATTAATAGCCTATCAAAATCATATAAAGATTACTTTAAGCCGAAAATATCTGAACAATCAACAACCAGGGAAAGAAGCATTACCTAAACTTAAGCAGAGCCTTCTGAAAGTACAGCTGCCATTGACCCACACTTAGAGAGTCTCATGTTTGGGAGATTGACCCTTGGCACCAGTAGTGGAAATTCAGTTGTTATAAACCACCCGCTCTGGGGGAGCTTCCAGCCAATTCCCATGAGCAACAAAATTAGCCTAATAGAGCTATCCATACTATCCCACTGAAGCCCTTAATCACCTACTTTTGATATATTGGTATATAAAACTTTACCTCTGTCTATTCAGTGAGTTACTCACCTATGAGTGCTCTTGTATACATGTGAATAAACTTTGTCTTTTTTTCTGTTAATCTGTGTATTTTCAATTAATTTGCACAACCCCCCCAACACACACACACACACACACACACACACACACACACACACACACACACACACACAAACACCACATCATAAGTTGGTGGAGGAAAAGATTTTTCTCCCTACAACTTTTTGTTTGTTTGCTTGTTTGTGTTTTGGCTGTGTTGGGTCTTCTTTGTTGCATGCGGGCGTTCTCTGGTTGCAGGGAGTGTGGGCTACTCTTTGTTGCAGTGTGCGGGCTTCTCATTGCAGTGGCTTCTCTTATTGCAAAGCACGGGCTGTAGGCATGTAGACTTCAGTAATTGCGGCACACGGGCTCAGTAGCTGTGGCACACGGGCTCTAGAGTGCAGGCTCAGTAGTTGTAGCGCACAGGCTTATTGCTCCACAGCATGTGGGATCTTCCTGGGCCAGGGCTTGAACCCATGTCCTCTGCACTGGCAGGTGGATTCTTAACCACTGTGCCACCAGGGAAGCCCTCTCCCAACAACTTTAATTACCTTTTTAGAGGCCCTGTTGCCAAACACAGCAACATTCGGAGGTGCTGAGTGTTAGGGCCAAAACCTATTAATTTGAAGGGGGGCAGAAAATATTCTGCCCACAAAATTGAACTGCAGATTTCTCCAAATCACTCTTCCTCTCTGATAATATGAAACTGCTCTTGTCGAATAAAAAATTATTCACAACCTAAAAGTTGAGAGTGATATTTCATTTGGCAGAAATTTTTAGGACTTCACGCCTGGGAGGCAGCATCTCAAATAACCCTGAGAGAACTGCTTCAAGGAGACGAAGGAGGGAGTCAGGATATATAGGAGTTTTGCAAAAGGTAGGTAGTCTGAACATCAAAAGATTATTGTTAATTAAAGAAAACCAGATATCTCAAATTAAGGAAATCAGCGATTTTATATGTATACAAAGATGCAAGAGTCTGGGGTCACTGAGAACACTCCTTTGATATGTACCTCAGCTATCTGGGTCCAGTATCCTGAGTCTTCACATCCTGAGTTTCCTCAGGGCTCGCTTACTCACAGTCAGGGGGTGACTGCAGTCTGATAGCTGAGAGATGACAGGTATTCTTTGTTTCTTTCCTGAGGTCCCTCAGAGCTCACGAGCTCACCTTCGGCTGGTGGCTGCAATCACTGATGACTGTGACATCCTTTGTTTACTGATATGGCAGGCAATATTCCATTTGTCACTGTTAGGCAAAGCTTGTGCATACCCTTTCTCCTCCAGTGGGCCTCAAACCTTTACACCAAGAGTCCTCTGAAGAGCCCAACCTGCTTACCCACTGGGCATGCCCAGACATGTCTTACTCCTGCAGTGAGGGAGAGTGAATTTTCAAGCTGGGAAGCCTGCTGTGTCCTGTAAACTACCCATTATAAACCCAATTTGCAAAATGTGGAGTTGAGGAAAATATTCCCTCATGGTTAATAATTTAGGCCAATGTTCTCTGTTTTGCTTTGTTTATCTGGATAGTCACCCAAAAGATGAATCTGGATGATCATCCTGAAACAGGAGGGAAGGGGGCAGGGCACAACCTTTAAAAGAATGACATAGACATAAGACATGACAAAAACTTGTTAGAACCAAGTAGGTCCAAGATGGCGGAATATTCCACTTCCAGTGGACCTTGAGCCTCATTAAACACTCATTGTAATACATTAGCATCCAAATGACACACCCACCAGTGCCATGACAGTTTAGAGGTTAACCATAAAAGGCCAAAACGTAGGCAGTGGCCCAGTTGCTGGAAATCTTCTCCCCTTCCCCCAAATACTTGGAATAATCCTCCCACTCATTAGTCTATGAAATTACCCAGCCCATGAAAACCAACCACACATTTTGAAGCCTCTCGCCTTCTGAGATGGCCCACACTCTGTCTGTGGATTGTGTTTCTCTCTAAATAAATCTACTTCTTACCTATCAGTTTGTCTCTCACTGAATTCTTTCTGCAACGAGACCTCAAGAACCTCAAATTCACCAGGAACAATCCCAGGCTTTGAATTTTAGCTGATGGACAGTTTAAGAGAAACAGAATATCCTACCACCAGTTGTTGAGAAAAGATTATGGTATTTATAACCCAGCTAAAACCAGAATAAAAATTAGTTAATTCATGTCCTACAAGGAATAATAATTCTAGAATCCTTGACCCCAGTTTCTTCATATAATAACCCACTTACTGGTAAAGTGTTGATAGGATTTCCAATCACAAAAGTTTTGAATGGAACCACTGGAGACTGTTCTCCTTAGTGAACCTATTTCTTACCCAGTCACCCTCCCTCTTGGGGCAGATGCAATAAGATGTATTCCGTGGCATTTGCTGATTTGTCATTAAAGTAATAGCTTGCAGCAAATTTGAGTATTATGTGCTTTTCATGCATACGCATTTCTTACCTGAAACAGTCTCAAATAAGAATTGATGAACTTGTGTCAAACACATTAATTTTGTCATTTCCCTTATGAGACAGTATTTTTCAACTCTCACATTTATTATAAAGCTTAAAAGCCATACCATGGTATCTCTTCAACCTTACACCACCTCCATAGGTCACGTGAAGTCAGAGTGTTAGCACAAGTTCCTGTGCCCGACACACCGTGAGGCCAAACAAACCAGAATGTCTCATTTGGAGCAGAGAAAGGTTTCTTGCGGGGCCATGAAAGGGAATGGTGGCTCATGCCTTAAAAAACCCCAAGCTCTCCAAAGGGTTTCGGCAAAGCATTTTTAAAAGCCAGGTGAAGGGGCTTCCCTGGTGGCGCAGTGGTTGAGAGTCCGCCTGCCGATGCAGGGGACACGGGTTCATGCCCCGGTCCGGGAAGATCCCACATGCCGCGGAGTGGCTGGGCCCGTGAGCCATGGCTGCTGAGCCTGCGCGTCCGGAGCCTGTGCTCCGCAGCGGGAGAGGCCACAATAGTGAGAGGCCCGCGTACCGCAAAAAAAAAAAAAAAAAAAAAGCCAGGTGAGGGAAGGGGGTCTCAGGGTATGCGATCAGCTCATGCACAATTCTTTGATTGGCTGATGGCGAGGTAACAGGGTGGTGTCACAGGGGTTAACAATATCAGTCCTTAGGACCCAAGAGGCCTGGGGCTCTGTGCTCATGGTCATCAACTACTTAACATCTTTCATTTGGTGGGGGTGGGGGGGTTTCATATCTGTAAAACAACTCAGGAAATGAGCATCAAATACTGTTATCTAGGTCCTTCAGAGAGGAAATAAAGCAGAAGATATGGTGGAGGGCCTGTTCTGAGAAGGCCCCATAGGGTCCTGCTGCATTAGAAGAGAATATTTTCTACATATGCTAATGACATTTCATTATGTATCTATGCTGTGAGCTGTGTAAATTTTTGTGATGATAATGGTGAAAGTACAAAAACGTTATTTTTCTCTGTATAAAATAATTTTTATATGTTGAGAAACTAATTTATTTGAGTCCTTTCCCCACTTGTTTCTCTGTTAATAAGTACAGATAGTTTGTTACTCTTATGTAATATAGATCTGTTACACTTTTAAAGTTCTAAGACAGAAATTCTAATGCTATATTGTAGATATTTTAAAATTTGTGTTTCTTCATAAATAATAGACAATTATTAAACATTGGAGAGAGATGACTATAAGAAAATTTTTTAAGATAAAGGATAATATTCTGTATTACAAATATTTGGACATTCTTAACAATTAATGTAGGTTCCCACAGAGTCATAGGAAAATAAAATCTAGGTCCATTTCTTTTTGTATCCTTATCTTTATGCTGGGAAAATGTGTGTGGCATATAAAGTTTGCCAATTATTTTTAAAAGATGAATGAAGAAGATCTAGCAAACTTGAACATGGAATCAAAGAGATAGCTCAAATTAACACTTGACACAATGCCCAGGCCCTATGAGAGGCCCTGTGCAGAACATAAAAGATGTATAAAACATGATCTCTGTTCACACTTCTAAAGTTCTATGATATAATATCCAAATATTTTAATTATTATTATTATTTTTTTTGGCCACACAGTACGGCATGTGGAATCTTAGTCCCCCATCCAGGGATTGAACCTATACCTTGTGCATTGGGAGCATGGAGTCTTAACCACTGGACTGCCACGGAAGTCTCCCCAAATATTTTTAATTCATTTAGTAAACATTGAACAGTTAACATAGGCAAAAGATTACAATAACAACACAAATGGAAAGAAAACGAATCAGCTAATGTTTATTGAACACTTTGTACATTCCAGTCATTGTTCTAAACAATTAATTTGCCTTAAATTATTTACAGTGATCCTGAGGTAGCTGTGATTATTTACCCATGTTATGGATGAGTAAAAAAAAAGTAGTTTTTACCCTCAATAAGTATGGAATCAAAGACAAGTTAAGTTCATAAATCCAAGGTATTGTTTTAACAAAATCTACCAATTATATTAGGTTAGTAATAAATACAATCTTATAAATTCCACAAGCAGCCTTGTCAATTATTAAATAAATATTTATAATATTAAAAATTCCTGTGTACCTATCTAACATTTAAAACAATTCAGCTTATTTTTAGTGCACAAAATTTTATAAAATTAGCAACATTCCCAGGAGAAAATAAAATTAAACCCAGAAAAACGAAAGCCATTACCATATGTGTATAATTCATGGGATCAAAATTAATTTATCTCTGTGAGAACAGAAAAGAAATAAAATTAATATTATACAGAGTATGATTTATCCTAAGAATACTATGAAATATTTTCAGAAATAATGTTTAGATAGTGAGATGCCTTTTTCGTTTCTTACCGATAGTCAGGATAGAAGGCCCAAATAATTTACTATTAAGGATGTTATTTTCTGTTAATGTTTAGTGTTACACCTTCTACAATCATAATTTAATTCATATATATAACTGAATTGCAAAATTCTAAACATGGAGCAAAAATTTCTAATTTTCCTGTTAAAACTGAAAGAAAATGGAGAAAATATTTCTAGCATTACTGAGATTATAATAAAATAAAATTAAAAATGTTGAAAACACGTGGAAACAAATCTGTTCACACAATTTGCACAAATAGATTTCATTCATAATAAAATCAGTGTTAGCTATTATTTCTTAATTCATGTACCCATTCAAGGAATGGTTTAGGCCTTCCTGTATGTTAGATATAGTGCTGGAACTTTATTTTTTTATTTTTTATATTTTTAACATCTTTATTGGGGTATAATTGCTTTACAATGGTGTGTTAGTTTCTGCTTTATAACAAAGTGAATCAGTTATACATATACATATGTTCCCATATCTCTTCCCTCTTGCGTCTCCCTCCCTCCCACCCTCCCTATCCCACCCCTCCAGGCTGTCACAAAGCACCAAGCCAATATCCCAGTGCCATGCGGCTGCTTCCAACTAGCTATCTACCTTACTACGTTTGTTAGTGTGTATATGTCCATGACTCTCTCTCGCCCTGTCACAGCTCACCCTTCCCCCTCCCCATAACCTCAAGTCCGTTCTCTAGGAGGTCTGCATCTTTATTCCTGCCTTACCCCTAGGTTCTTCATGACATTGTTTTTTCCTTAAATTCCATATATATGTGTTAGCATACGGTATTTGTCTTTTTCTTTCTGACTTACTTCACTCTGTATGACAGACTCTAGGTCTATCCACCTCATTACAAATAGCTCAATTTTGTTTCTTTTTATGGCTGAGTAATATTCCATTGTATATATGTGCCACATCTTCTTTATCCATTCATCCGATGATGGGCACTTAGGTTGTTTCCATCTCTGGGCTATTGTAAATAGAGCTGCAATGAACATTTTGGTACATGACTCTTTCTGAATTTCGGTTTTCTCAGGGTATATGCCCAGTAGTGGGATTGCTGGGTCATCTGGTAGTTCTATTTGTAGCTTTTTAAGGAACCTCCATACTGTTCTCCATAGTGGCTGAACCAATTCACATTCCCACCAGCAGTGCAAGAGTGTTCCCTTTTCTCCACACCCTCTCCAGCATTTATTGTTTCTAGATTTTTTGATGATGACCATTCTGACTGGTGTGAGATGATATCTCATTGTAGTTTTGATTTGCATTTCTCTAATGATTAATGATGTTGAGCATTCTTTCATGTGTTTGTTGGCAGTCTGTATATCTTCTTTGGAGAAATGTCTATTTAGGTCTTCTGCCCATTTTTGGATTGGGTTGTTTGTTTTTTTGTTATTGAGCTGCATGAGCTGCTTGTAAATTTTGGAGATTAATCCTTTGTTGGTTACTTCATTTGCAAATATTTTCTCCCATTCTGAGGGTTGTCTTTTGGTCTTGTTTATGATTTCCTTTGCTGTGCAAAAGCTTTGAAGTTTCATTAGGTCCCATTTGTTTATTTTTGTTTTTATTTCCATTACTCTAGGAGGTGGGTCAGAAAGGATCTTGCTGTGATTTATGTCATAGAGTGTTCTGCCTATGTTTTCCTCTAAGAGTTTGATAGTTTCTGGCCTTACATTTAGGTCTTTAATCCATTTTGAGCTTATTTTTGTGTATGGTGTTAGGGAGTGATCTAATCTCATACTTTTACATGTACCTGTCCAGTTTTCCCAGCACCACTTATTGAAGAGGCTGTCCTTTCTCCACTGTACATTCCTGCCACCTTTATCAAAGATAAGGTGTCCATATGTTCATGGGTTTATCTCTGGGCTTTCTATCCTGTTCCATTGATCTATCTTTCTGTTTTTGTGCCAGTACCATACTGTCTTGATAACTGTAGCTTTGTAGTATAGTCTGAAGTCAGGGAGCCTGATTCCTCCAGTTCCTTTTTTTGTTCTCAAGATTGCTTTGGCTATTCGGGGTCTTTTGTGTTTCCATACAAATTGCAAAATTTTTTGTTCTAGTCCTGTGAAAAATGCCAGTGGTAGTTTGATAGGGATTGCATTGAATCTATAGATTGCTTTGGGTAGTAGAGTCATTTTCACAATGTTGATTCTTCCAATCCAAGAACATGGTATATCTCTCCATCTATTTGTATCATCTTTAATTTCTTTCATCAGTGTCTTACAATTTTCTGCATACAGGTCTTTTGTCTCCTTAGGTAGGTTTATTCCTAGATATTTTATTCTTTTTGTTGCAATGGTAAATGGGAGTGTTTTCTTGATTTCACTTTCAGATTTTTCATCATTAGTATATAGGAATGCCAGAGATTTCTGTGCATTAATTTTGTATCCTGCCACTTTACCAAATTCATTGATTAGCTCTAGTAGTTTTCTGGTAGCATCTTTAGGATTCTCTATGTATAGGATCATGTCATCTGCAAACAGTTACAGCTTTACTTCTTCTTTTGCGATTTGGATTCCTTTTATTTCCTTTTCTTCTCTGATTGCTGTGGCTAAAACTTCCAAAACTATGTTGAATAAGAGTGGTGAGAGTGGGCAACCTTGTCTTGTTCCTGATCTTAGTGGAAATGCTTTCAGTTTTTCACCATTGAGGATGATGTTTGCTGTGGGCTTGTCATATATGGCCTTTATTATGTTGAGGAAAGTTCCCTCTATGCCTACCTTCTGCAGGGTTTTTATCATAAATGGGTGTTGAATTTTGTCAAAAGCTTTCTCTGCATCTATTGAGATGATCATATGGTTTTTCTTCTTCAATTTGTTAATATGGTTTATCACATTGATAGATTTGTGTATATTGAAGAATCCTTGCATTCCTGGAATAAACCCCACTTGATCATGGTGTATGATCCTTTTAATGTGCTGTTGGATTCTGTTTGCTAGTATTTAGTTGAGGATTTTTGCATCTATCTTCATCAGTGATATTGGCCTGTAGTTTTCTTTCTTTGTGACATCCTTGTCTGGTTTTGGTATCAAGGTGATGGTGGCCTCGTAGAAGGAGTTTGGGAGTGTTCCTCCCTCTGCTATATTTTGGAAGAGTTTGAGAAGGATAGGTGTTAGCTCTTCTCTAAATGTTTGATAGAATTCGCCTGTGAAGCCATCTGGTCCTGGGCTTTTGTTTGTTGGAAGATTTTTAATCACAGTTTCAATTTCAGTGCTTGTGATTGGTCTGTTCAGATTTTCTATTTCTTCCTGATTCAGTCTTGGCACGTTGTGTATTTCTAAGAATTTGTCCATTTCTTCCAGATTGTCCATTTTATTGGCATAGAGTTGCTTGTAGTAATCTCTCATGATCTCTTTTATTTCTGCAGTGTCAGTTGTTACCTCTCCTTTTTCATTTCTAATTCTATTGATTTGAGTCTTCTCCCTTTTTTTCTTGATGAGTCTGGCTAGTGGTTTATCTATTTTGTTTATCTTCTCAAAGAACCAGCTTTTAGTTTTATTGATCTCTGTTATTGTTTCCTTCATTTCTTTTTCATTTATTTCTGATCTGATTTTTATGATTTCTTTCCTTCTGCTAGCTTTGGGGTTTTTTTGTTCTTCTTTCTCTAATTGCTTGAGGTGCAAGGCTAGGTTGTTTATTCTAGATGTTTCCTGCTTCTTGAGGTGGGCTTGTATTGCTATAAACTTCCCTCTTAGAACTGCTTTTGCTGCATCCCACAAGTTTTGGGTCGTTGTGTCTCCATTGTCATTTGTTTCTAGGTATTTTTTGATTTCCTCTTTGATTTTTTCAGTGATCACTTCATTATTAAGTAGTGTATTGTTTAGCCTCCATGTGTTTGTATTTTTTACAGATCTTTTCCTGTAATTGATATCTAGTCTCATGGCATTGTGGTCCGAAAAGATACTTGATACAATTTCAATTTTCTTAAATTTACCAAGGCTTGATTTGTGACCCAAGATATGATCTATCCTGGAGAATGTTCCATGAGCACTTGAGAAAAATGTGTATTCTGTTGTTTTTGGATGGAGTGTCCTATAAATATCAATTAAGTCCATCTTGTTTAATGTATCATTTAAAGCTTGTGTTTCCTTATTTATTTTCATTTTGGATGATCTGTCCATGGGTGAAAGTGGAGTGTTTAAGTCCCCTACTATGAATGTGTTACTGTCGATTTCCCCTTTTATGGCTGTTAGTATTTGCCTTATGTATTGAGGTGCTCCTATGTTGGGTGCATAAATATTTACAATTGTTATATCTTCTTCTTGGATCGATCCCTTGATCATTATGTAGTGTCCTTCTTCTCTTTTAATAGTCCTTATTTTAAAGTCTATTTTGTGTGATATGAGAATTGCTACTCCAGCTTTCTTTTGGTTTCCATTTGCATGAAATATCTTTTTCCATCCCCTTACTTTCAGTCTGTATGTGTCTCTAGGTCTGAAGTGGGTCTCTTGTAGACAGTATATATATGGGTCTTGTTTTTTTATCCATTCAGCTAATCTGTGTCTTTTGGTGGGAGCATTTAGTCCATTTACATTTAAGGTAATTATCGATATGTATGTTCCTATTCCCATTTTCTAAATTGTTTTGGGTTCGTTATTATAGGTCTTTTCCTTCTCTTGTGTTTCTTGCCTAGAGAAGATCCTTTAGCATTTGTTGTAAAGCTGGTTTGGTGGTGCTGAACTCTCTCAGCTTTTGCTTCTCTGTAAAGGTTTTAATTTCTCCATCAAATATGAATGAGATCCTTGCTGGGTAGAGTAGTCTTGGCTGCAGGTTTTTCTCCTTCATCACTTTCAGTATGTCCTGCCACTCCCTTCTGGCTTGTAGGGTTTCTGCTGAGAGATCAGCTGTTAACCTTATGGGGATTCCCTTGTGTGTTATTTGTTGTTTTTCCCTTGCTGCTTTTAATATGGTTTCTTTGTATTTAATTTTTGACAGTTTGATTAATATGTGTCTTGGCGTATTTCTCCTTGTATTTATCCTGTATGGGACTCTCTGTGCTTCCTGGACTTGATTAACTATTTCCTTTCCCATATTAGGGAAGTTTTCAACTATAATCTCTTCAAATATCTTCTCAGTCCCTTTCTTTTTCTCTTCTTCTTCTGAAACCCCTATAATTCGAATGTTGGTGAGTTTAATGTTGTCCCAGAGGTCTCTGAGACTGTCCTCAGTTCTTTTCATTCTTTTTTCTTTATTCTGCTCTGCAGTAGTTATTTCTACTATTTTATCTTCCAGGTCACTTATCCGTTCTTCTGCCTCAGTTATTCTGCTATTGATCCCATCTAGAGTACTTTAATTTCATTTATTGTGTTGTTCATTGTTGTTTATTTCATCTTTAGTTCTTCTAGGTCCTTGTTAACTGATTCTTGCATTTTGTCCATTCTATTGTCCATTCTATCTCCAAGATTTCGGATCATCCTGACTATCATTATTCTGAATTCTTTTTCAGGTAAGCTGCCTATTTCCTCTTCATTTGTTAGGTCTGGTGCATTTTTATCTTGCTCCTTTATCTGCTGTGTGTTTTTCTGTCTTCTCATTTTGCTTATCTTACTGTGTTTGGGGTCTCCTTTTTGCAGGCTGCAGGTTCGTAGTTCCTGCTGTTTTTGATGTCTGTCCCCAGTGGCTAAGGTTGGTTCAGTGGGTTGTGTATGTTTCCTGGTGGAGGGGACTAGTGCCTGTGTTGTGGTGGATGAGGCTGGATCTTGTCTCTCTAGTGGGCAGGTTCACGTCTGGTGGTGTGTTTGGGGTGTCTGTGGCCTTATTATTATTTAAGGCAGCCTCTCTGCTAATGGGTGGGGTTGTGTTCCTGTCTTGCTAGTTGTTTGGCATAGGTTGTCCAGCACTGTGGCTTGCTAGTCGTTGAGTGAAGCTGGGTGCTGGTGTTAAGATGGAGGTCTCTGGGAGATTTTCGCCGTTTGATATTATGTGGAGCTGGGAGGTCTCTTGTTGACCAGTGTCCTGAAGTTGGCTCTCCTACCTCAGAGGCAGAGCCCTGACTCCTGGCTGTAGCACCAAGAGCTTTTCATCCACACGGCTCAGAATAAAAGGGAGAAAAAGTAGAGGGAATTAGTAGAAGTATGAGGAAAGAAAGAAGGAAAGGAGGGAAGGAAGGAAAGAAGAAAGAAAGAAAGAAGCAAAGAAGGAAAGAAAGGAGGGAGGGAGGGAGGGAGGAAGGAAGGAAGGAGGGAAAGAAGGAAAAAAGACAGAAAGAAAGAAGATACAGTAAAAATAAAATAAAGTATAATAAAATTATTGAATTAAAAAATTCTTATTTAGAAAAAAAAAAAAAGGGACGGATAGAACCTTACGACAAATGTTGGAAGTAAAGCTATACAGACAAAATCTTACACAGAAGCATACACATACACCCTCACTAAAAGAGGTAAAGGGGGAAAAATGATAAATCTTGCTGTCAGAGACCACCTCCTCAATTTGGGATGATTCGTTGTCTAAAGGAGGGAAGGAAGGAAGGAAGGAAAGAAAGAAAGAAAGAACGAAGGTAAAGTATAATAACGTTATTAAAATTAAAATTGATTATTAAGAAAAAAAATTTTTTAAAAAAACCATGGACAGATAGAACCCTAGGACAAATGGTGGAAGCAAGACTATACAGACAAGATCTCACACAGAAGCATACACATATACATTCACAAAAAGAGGAAAAGGGAAAAAAATCATAGATCTTGCTCCTAAAGTCCACTTCCTTAATTTGGGATGATTGGTTGTCTATTCAGGTATTCCACAGATGCAGGGTATATCAAGTTGATTGTGGAGCTTTAATCCGCTGCTTCTGAGGCTGCTGGGAGAGATTTCCCTTTCTCTTCTTTGTTCTCACAGCTCCCAGGGCTCAGCTTTGGATTTGGCCCTGCCACTGCGTGTAGGTCGCTGGAGGGCGTCTGTTTTTTGCTCAGACAGGGCGGGGTTAAAAGAGCCGCTGATTCGGGGGCTCTGGCGCACTCAGGCCGGCGGGGAGGGAGGGGCACGGAGTGCAGGGCGGGCCTGCGGCGGCAAAGGCCGGCGTGACTTTGCACCAGCCTGAGGCGCGCTGTGCGTTCTCCCGGGGAAGTTGTCCCTGGATCCCGGGAACCTGGCATTGGCGGGCTGCACAGGCTCCGCGGAAGAGGGGTGTGGAGAGTGACCTGTGCTCGCACACAGGCCCCTCGGTGGCGGCGGCAGCAGCCTTATCGTCTCCCGCCCGTCTCTGGGGTCCGCGCTTTCAGCCGCGACTCGCGCCCGTCTCTGGGGCTCGCGCTTTTAGCCGCGGCTCGCGCCCGTCTCTGGAGCTCCTTTAAGCAGCGTTCTTAAACCCCTCTCCTCACGCACCAGGAAACAAAGAGGGAAGAAGAAGTCTCTTGCCTCTTCGGCACGTCCAGACTTTTTCCCGGACTCCCTCCCAGCTAGCCGTGGTGCACTAACCCCTTCAGGCTATGTTCAAGCCGCCAACCCCAGTCCTCTCCCTGCATTCCGTCCGAAACCGAAACCCGGGCCTCAGAGCCTCAGCTCGCAGCCCCGCCCGCCCCAGCTGGTGAGCAGACAAGCCTCTCGGGCTGGTGAGTGCCGGTCGGCACCGATCCTCTGTGCGGGAATCTCCCCGCTTTGCCCTCCGCACCCGTTGCTGTGCACTCCTCCGCGGCTCCGAAGCTCCCGCCTCCACCCCCCGCAGTCTCCGCCCGCGAAGGGGCTTCCTAGTGTGTGGAAACTTTTCCTCCTTCACAGCTCCCTCCCACTGGTGCAGGTGCCGTCCCTATTCTTTTGTCTCTGTTTTTTCTTTTTTTTTCTTTTGCCCTACCCGGGTACGTGGGGAGTTTCTTGCCTTTTGGGAGGTCTGAGGTCTTCTGCCAGCATTCAGTAGGTGTTCTGTAGGAGTTGTTCCACGTGTAGATGTATTTCTGGTGTATCTGTGGGGAGGAAGGTGATCTCCGCGTCTTACTCTTCCGCCATCTTCAAGGTCCCCCCAGTGCTGGCACTTTAAAAAGTGGAAATTTATGAATTCTATTTCTAATCATGTAAATAATTAGCTGAGACAATCAGAAAGTACAGAATCAAGGAAATAACCTAAGACATAAAATCCTTTATTTGTTCATTATCTTTTCAGCATGGATTGTGGTTCCACTTCACAGAGATAAATGACAAAATGTAAAGTCACTTTCCTGCCATTGAAAAGCTTAAAAATCACAGTAAGAAGAAATTTTATCTAGCCTTGCATATAGCATCAAAGACCTAAACCTATCTATGATTTTAAATATATGATCCTGCACTGGTAAATGTAATGAAATCATTACATTATGACTAAAGAATTTGAAAGAAAAAGTTTATCATCACTAGTTATAAAAGAAATAAAGCAATAACATCAGGTATCTTTTTTTTAAAGTCAAACTTTTTTCCCTCTAACATTTTATTTATTTAATTTCTTGGCCACACTGCATGAAGGGATCTTAGTTCCCCAACCAGGGATCAAACCCACACCCCCTGCAGTGGAAGCACTAAGTCTTAACCACTGAACTGCCAGGGAAGTCCTTAATAGCAATTATCTTTACCTGCCAACTGGTAGAGAATTGGGGATGCTTGAGCAACTGAAAATGTGGAGATACAGGCATCGTCATTAACACTGCCACTGGACATATGATCTGCATTCCACTTCTAGGAATTGATCATGATGAAATAGATTAATAAGAAGATTTATTAAATAAAACAATGTTTATCATAAGACATTCACAATATCCACAGCCTGGAAGCAGTCAGTCACCTACTATAGGGAAACATTTAACTTAACTATCGCACTTTTCTAAGACAGAATCCATTAAAAAATTTTATTTACAGGGGAAAATATTAATGACACATTGCTGAGAGACAAAAGATGACCACCAATGATATTTAGGTGCTATTGTGTAGAAAAATATATTAGTAAATAGGAAAGCTCTGAAAAGGCATATCTCAAAATGCCAGCAGTAGTTACCTTTTGTTGGATTATAATTGTTATTTTTACACTTTTATTTTTCTATGTTTTTCAAGTTTTCTGAAAACTTGATATTTAATATTTTCAATTTAATTTTTTTTACTGAGCAGAAAAATATAAAGTGAAAATCAAGCTGTCTTACACCACTCTAAGTTTACATGACAAAGACTGCTAGCAGTTCCCAGGGTCTGTTACATCTCTCTTTCTTAGTAATAAAACCCTGTTTTTTTAGCTGGGCATTAAAACTCAGAATAAATATTTCATTTCCCAGTTTTCCTTGCAGCAAGTGGCCATGTGACTAAATTCTGGCTAATGAGATACAAATAGAAGTATTAGATGCAACTTCCAGGAAAATTCTGAGATCTTGTAAATCAATGTTAATAACCATTTAAGAAACCAGAAGAGATTTTGAATACAGGAGAAATTATTAAAAGAAAGTGGTTTAAAGTACAGAATTTTCTGTAACACAGATAGTTGGGGAATCTGAAAAGGTATTCATATTTGTTCATATAAAACAAAATTGCCAAATGTGCATTTCCTGTGCTGTTTCTTTTGTAAAATAAGGTCAGAGTCCTCCAATAGCATTTTGTTTATGACTAATATGAGACGATAGTACACTCCAACATTGTTATTTGATGGATACAATCTCAGGCCCATTTTGGGGGAATACAGAATCTGTACTGACAGTTCTTTCCCAACTCCTGACTGGACCACATAGGACAATGAGAGGAGTGCATGGAAATAATATGGATGCTTTCACTTGCAAATTACAGAGAAACTTACCCAAAGTGGTTTAATCAATAGAAACACATGTTATTCCATATAACAAAAGGTCTGGAAGTACCTGGTTCTGAGGTAGGTTATTTACCTCAACAACTCAACAGAGTCAGCACTCCAGCTCAAAATTCTGTGATCCTCTTGGCTTTTCCCTCATACTCTTGAGATTGTTGCAGAAGCTCCCAACATCAGGCACTCAGTGTACAAAGGCAGGAACGGAAACACTGCCCCAGAAACCCCACCAATACTTGCCTTTAAACTCCTCTGGCCAGGACACCCATGCTTAAAGGAATCATTGGCAAGTACGATGGAACTGCCTTGATTGGCTTAGGCAAAACTATACTCCTCCTTGGGGACTAGGGAGGGGCCTAAAAAGTATGTGGATGCCAAAAATCTTCTTTAAGTGTTATTGTATCAGCAATAAAATAAAGACAGGAAATCTAGCTGTGGGACTGGCAAGTACGCAGTCTTTCACACTGAATGCTGATAAAAAGAGCAGAGACAGGGTCACTAAAATTTCTCCCCAGTCCATGTAAATATTTTATATGTATAATTGCTAAAAAAAAAAAAAGAAAAAGAAAAAGAAAAAATTTGTGGACTTCCTTCTAAGACAGAAAAATAGGAAAACACGCATGCGTGGACTAAATATATTACACAGTAGATGTAAATAAGTTGTCATGTACTATATAAAATGTACTAGAGCATGATAGAAATTTAAAGATTGACAGTTATTCTATGAAAGTCTTGACAATATTAACGGTACTCTTTCCATTTTAAGTAGAAGTTTTTGTAAATCCTTGCAATAAATTTGTACTTCCTCTGAATGTTGATGCTTCATTTCTTTTTCTGGAAAAGACAAATATCTCACACAAAATGTTCAGCTAAATGACATTTTTATGGGTGTTGTCCCTGCCAAGGCCTAAGTTTGTCTCTTCTAAGAGCAAGTAAAGAAGTAATGCAATGAGCTGTACTAGCCTGAACCTGCACTTTTCCCCCAAGTGCTCAATTCCAGTAGAGACTTCAGTGCTTAGAACAGCTGCTCCAAGGGTTCTACAATAATAAGGACAAGGAGATCTACAAAAACAGTTAATGACCAATGTGTTATGAGATTTTTTCAACCAGTTATTAATGGACTGTTTTATGAAGATTCACTTAAAAGATTTTTTTAAGTCATAAACTCTATCTGAAAGATGTCTTAGAAATAATCGAATCAATCACCTCAATTTGCAAATGAATAAATTGAGGAGCACAAGTCTCAAAGATGTGTCAAGCCCACACTGTTTGCAAATGGAAGACCTAACAAAAAAACCCCAAAACACTCCATTCTCCTGGTTACTAGTTCCGTCTTTTTTCCACTTTGGTCTGTTATCATTGTAGTAATTTTGTTTATTCACATTAACAATGCCAACATTAAAGATCACAAAATGTAAACAGTGTTGCATTAAAATGAAGGATATCCTTTGTTTTCAGAGAGAAGCAACTATAAATAATGATCAGAAACAAGAAAATTTATATTTTAGATAGTAAGATTCCGCACCCAATTCCACTGGTGGGGGAAAATTCCCCCACCACCAAGCAATCCTCTGACACCAGCTGGGCATCCTACAATTCAACTCAATTTTGATACTACCTTCAAGTAGATAGAATGCTACCAGGACTTCCCTGGTGGTACAGTGTTTAAGCATCCACCTGCCAATGCAGGGGACATGGGTTCGAGTCCTGGTCCAGGAAGAGCCCACATGCTGCGGAGCGACTAAGCCCGTGCACTGCAGCTACTGAGCCTGCGCTCTAGAGCCTGTGAGCTACAACTACTGAGCCCACATGCCACAACTACTGAAGCCCGTGTGTCCTAGAGCCCATGCTTTGCAACAAGAGAAGCCACCGCAATGAGAAGCCAAAGCACCACAACAAGGGGTAGCCCCCACTGGCCACAACTAGAGAAAGCCAGCGTGCAGCAATGAAGACCCAACGCAGCCAAAAAAAAAAAAAAGTAGATAGAATGTTACCTGGATCCCACAAGTTAAGGGCTTAGTCTCACAAGTTTGCCCTCCCCCACTTCTGCATGTTGTCACCTGTGCTTCTGATCCACTGGCAATAAATTGGAGCTTCCAATGACTCCCTCTTTGGGTTTGATTAATTTGCTAGAGTGACTCACAAAACTCAGGAAATATTTTCTTACTAGATGACCAGTTCATTTTAAGAAGATATAGCTCAGGAACAGCCAGATGGAAGAGATGCATAGGGCACAGTAATGGGAAAAGGGCACAGAGAATCCATGCCCTCTCTAGGCACACCACTCTCTCTGAATCTCCACATGTTCACCAACCCAGAAGCTCTCTGAACCTTGTCCTTTTGGGGTTTTATGTAGGCTTCATTACATAGGCATATTGATTAAATCCTCCCTATGGATATTAATGGTTACAGAGCAGTTTTAGCAGCAGCAAGCCTCATATCCTCCCAGAAAAGTTCAAAGGATGGAGGAAGGGAGAGGATTCTTGTGAGAAGTTTGCAGAAGCCTTCCCTTCAGGCCCCATGGGCCAGCATGTGTCATATGCATGACCTGTAAAAGGCAAATATATGGGAGGTAGGCTCTGCCAATAAGGAAGGGGAAGGTAAGGAATAGCCTTAGAACAGGAAGAACTGTATCACTACCTATTGCTTCATAACATACAACTGCAACATTTAGTGGTTTTAAACCAGGTATTATTCATAAAGAATCTATGGGTCTCCTGACCTGTGCCAGGTTCAGCTGATCTTCGCTAGGTTCACTAATGCATTTGCAGGCCACTGGTAGGATAGCTTTTTAAAACTGGGAGTCCTGGATCAATGTACTTTGAAGAGTTTCTCCTTATTTTTCTTTTCCATTTTATCACTTGGTGCTAAAGCCGGATATTGACGTTGTGTTGCTCTGAGGTTTAGAATCCTGGTCCCTCATAGCACCAGTCCTGTGTGAAGTACGTGGGAGCCTATCTTTAGTTCCAGTGCCTGGCATTTAGTGGTAGGGTGGCTCTTTTTCTGGGTAGAACAAGCATGGATCTAGTTCACTGCTGAGTTGCTGATGCATGTCTGATAATGTTGGGTGTATGAAGAAGGGCTCTTCTAAGAGGTCTTGACATTGTTTGCTTAAAGAACTGAAACATGTGAATAAATTAAGGCTCAGAGTGGAGGCATACTATACTAATCAGAATGAACAGGTAGTACGTTCCCTATGAAATATATATTGTTAGAAAGAAAAACTAGCTCAATAAATGTACTGCATAATTTATTTATTGGTTATAGAATTTTTTACTCACTCTTCAGAACATTTTAGCTTCTATGTTTTAGAGCATGGTCATAATCACTTATTAGCATTACACCTTTATTCCTTAGTGGTCTCGGTCTTCAGTGGCCCTATTTGTATCAGATTGATGTAGTTTGGGTTAAGTTTTACTATTGGACGTGGAAATAATTTGGAGATAGAGGCATTGTCAAATTCCTGCACAGATGTTAACCTCCCTTCTTCAAAGATATGAGAAAGCTGAGACTAATTGAAAAAGTCAGAAAAAGACTAACTGAATAGTCTAAGATTCAACAAACAAACTATGAGAGTATGAGATTAGACTCCAAAAACATCCTGTCTTTTGCAAACAATGCAAAAGAACAGCCTTTAGTGAACACATTTATCTTCATGGATATCCAATTCTACTTGTATTTACACTGTGGACACATACCTTAGTCTGGGGAGAAAAGAAAGGAAGAAGAGACTGTAGAGTTAATCTAACAGCCGAAGTAAGGAAAGTCTTAGAACTTCTATGATTTATTCATCAGGACTGAGGAAAAAGATGATCTACATTGGGAGAGGCAGCGTTTGGTGGGGGCAATTAAAGTGTTGTAGCCATAGGAAGGTGAGTCTTGGATACATGCTGTTCAGATTGGAAACTGTACTTTCTCAATGTAGTACCTGTCCTTAGTAACTACTTACCTACTTATGAATTTTAGTAAACAGAACCCAAGTAAAATATTTACATCCTTCATAGCCTCATACCACTATTATCATAATAAATTACCATTGAAAACACTCTCTTCAGAAGATACTCACTGTATTTTGAAGATAATAAGTATGTGAGAATCTGGATGAAAAGTTTTAGTTTTGAGGAAATCTTTTGACAAAAGAGAATTGATTCTTGATCATCGCTTCAGTGATGTGAAATAATCAGAGCTCTTGTATTTAGCCAAAAGGAAGAGAATTGTGCATCAAAATCATAGACTATAAGAACAGGAAGGGATCTTAAAAAATATCCTGGCCCAACTCCCTTCTTTTAGTGGTAAGAAATTAGGCTCAGAGAGGCGTATAAAACACTCAGTGTCATACAGGAGCAGCTTCATGGATTGCAGTTTTCTCCTTTTTGTTTTCATTCATTAAAATATTAACCACTTTCTGTGGCCCAGTCTTGTCAGCTGACAGAGATGTAATTTTAAACAAATCCTGAGGAAAACATAAAGGAATCTTCACACATCTGTCCAGCCACACATCCCACCATTCCTCTACTTGATCAGCCTTACCAAATATCTCCTCAGACACATCTGTTCTTTCAAACCTCTTTGTTTTTGCTCATGTTGCTGGTACTTTATAAAATAATTTATACTTTACAATAGCTAATACAAGTTCATGGTAGAAAATTCCAGAGATACAAAATGGCATATAGAATGAAAATTATGCCTTTCTTTTATCTGTGTCCCCATCACTCACTTCCCCTTCCCAGAAATAACCACTATATTTGTGCATTCCTATGAAGATATAAATATATAAATATTCCTATGGATATGTAAATATATATCCATGTGTAAATCTTTTGTCCCTACCAAATGTTAACAATGTTCTGCATGATATTCTGTATCTTATCTTTTTGAACTTAAATTTGTGTGTTTAATACTAAATTTGATACTAATTTTTTAGATTAATAAATTCTCTCTTTACCTGGGCTTTAGTATACTCAATTTATAACTCAACCTGGGTCCTCCCTTGAATTATATTCTATAATAAAATTACAAATATTTCACCTAGGCATTCAGAGCTTGTTTCCATGTAATCAGTAGCTTTATTTCATGGCACTCTCCATCTTACATTTTTTAAAACATCTTTATTGGAGTATAATTGCTTTACAATTAAAAACTCAATTTCCAGCAGCTTTAACACCTAGGGGGTTATTTTTCTTATAGAACAGAGATCCAGAAGTAGCAGTTACTCCCTTATTTTGGCAGCCGGTATATCTGGGAATCTCTTGCTTTTCCTCCTGATTGCAATATTATGGCTGCAGCTCCCACTAACATGTCCATGTATAGGGCAGGAAGAAGATAGCAAAGCTCACTGCATCTGTTTCCTGATAAAATCAGGAAAGTCAAAGAATATATACTTCTCAGCAGACATCCGTTCAAAACTGGCAGAAGTGTGTCATCTAGTCACAACTAGCCACAGGAAGGATGGAAAGTCAATATTTACTGGGTACCTTGTTGCCCCAGACATTAGTATGGTTCTGTTATTAAGGAAGAATTGAGGAATGAATAGTGGCTAGGTAAGTGACACTATCTGTAACTTATATGGCTAACAATGAACTCTAACGTGTCTGATTTTTGGCTCTAGGTATAGACAAATATAGGGGATACAGAAACTCAGAAAAAGTCAGGAGTGAGTCTATTTTTACCAAATGCTAAAGCTAACCAAAATAATCTCTCTCTGAAAAGGCCATATATTGTCATATATTTATAACTTCTGCTTCCACCTGGGAAACCACTTGCCACCTGAAAACCCAGCTGTATTCATGTACTTGGTTCTGGTTCACCATACAGTGAGGAAGATATTTTTAAAAATATATGATGTGTATAAATACTTCTAAAATGATGGGGGAAAGAAAAGAGAAAGTACATATAAAAGTTTTCTGGATTAAAGCCTCAAACTGTACCATATACTGATCTATTTAATCAAATTTTAACATTTCAATTTAATTTAATATTAATTTTTAATTAATTAGCTAATAATCTCTTTTCTGAGTTTGAGTGTTAATGGCAATGAAAAACACATTGGCTTCCTTTTTGATGTATTTTACCAGGAGTTTCTAATTAAGCAACTCTCTTGTATGACTCATAAATAAAACATATACTTTCACACAGTCAAAAATGTCTGGAGGGACTTCTCTGGCTGTCCAGTGGTTAAGACTCTGTGCTTCCACTGTGGTCCAGGAACTAAGATCCCGTATGCCACATGGTGTGGCCAAAAAAAAAAAAAAATCCAGAAGCTGCTTTTATATGATATATTTATGATAGATTTCAGTTGCTGTCATGACACATGAATGACAATTATTATCATTTATTTGAAAGTTGACATTTTCTTTCTTCTTTTTGTGATGGGGTAGTTTAAGCTGAGATATTCAGCAACTGAGAATTTTGGTGTACTCTATATGAATGTTTAATATTTATATATTCTATTTATTTTCCTCAAAAGTGTTTATTTCAACATAACAAGTAATTTTGTGGATATATTTATTTAATACATGTTAAATAATTACATGTTAATATATAGTCAATTATAAGTATTTAAATGAATTTCCAAATAAACGTGTTTGTTACTTAGGGAATTTTATCGAAAGCCTTGTATTTTTTTCTGTAAATAGTCCAGATAAACATTCATTATTGCCAACTTTTAGGGCTGGTTAATATAAAATAACAAGGGTAGAAATTTGTAACATTGATGTGAAAGAACATTGACAGGCATCAAACCATTTTTATGACATATAAGCATTGCATTTTAATTTCATTACTTAAGATAGTTTTTCGTTATTAGATTATGCTTGCTAAGGGGGAAAAATCGAACATTATTGTCAGAATGGCATAGATCATTTTCATCTAAATTAGTTGATTTCTGCAATATGTCCTGCCTGTAAAACGCACGAGGCATAATTCTTTTCTATCTTTGTTAACTAATTATTGCAAATAAGCTATAAATTCTCTTTCTTAAGAACAAGTAAACCCAGTCTTGACCCTACATCCCCTTAAGCTATGGCACCCCTCCATTTCTCTATTCCTGGCTACAGCAAACCCTATTGGAAGAGTGGTTTATACTTGTCCAATTTCCTTTCTTCCCTCTTTTTCTTAGAAACATTCTAATCAGGTCTTCATCCCCATTACTCTGTTGAAATCTTACTTGTAGGTCACACTGACTCTCATTTTACAAAATAAGTCAATTGTCAGTCTCCTGATCCTTGATCTTTCAAAAAGATTTGACGCTGTGCATCAATTCTTCTTTTTGAAACATTGATTCCATTGATTTCCAGGGAATCCATCTCTCCTGGATTTCCTCTTACCACACTGGCACATCTCTTCCAGTCTCTTGTGCTGTACCTTTTCTTCTTTCTGATCTCTAAATGTTGGGTTGCCCTAGAGTTTAGTCCGGGACCCCTTTTTCTTCTCTATTATAATGTCTTTCTAGGTAACCTCACCTAATCCCATGTTTTAATACCATATCACCTGTATCCTGGTAATGCCCAGATTTACACCGCTGGAGCTTTTCTTTTTTGATTTGAATATCCAAATTACCTACAAAGATATTTCCTTTTGAAATTAACATTTACAGTGAAGAACTCTTCATTTCCCTCCCAAACTTGGTTTCCAAGTGTTCCTATTTTAATAAATGGCACCATCATTCACTCAGTTACTCTGCCCATCTTTGATTCTTCCATTATTAGAACACACTCTTTGAACTCATCAGTAAATCCTGCAGCTTCTCTCTCAAAACACACCTCGGAACTCAGCCTTGCGGGCTTCCGGGAAGATGGCGGAAGAGTAAGACGTGGAGATCACTTTCCTCCCCACAGATACAACAGAAATACATCTACACGTGGAACAACTCCTACAGAACATCTACTGAACGCTGGCAGAAGACCTCAGACCTCCCAAAAGGCAAGAAACCCCCCATGTACCTGGGTAGGGCAAAAGAAAAAAGAATAAACAGAGACAAAAGGATAGGGACGGAACCTGCACCAGTGGGAGGGAGCTGTAAAGGAGGAAATGTTTCCACACCCTAGGAAGCCACTTCACTGGCGGAGACTACGGGTGGCGGAGGGGAAAAGCTTCGGAGCCGCAGAGAAGAACACAGCAACAGGGTTGTGGGGGGCAAAGTGGAGAGATTCCCGCCCAGAGGATCGGTGCCGACCAGCACTCACCAGCCCAAGAGGTTTGTCTGCCCACCCGCCGGGGTGGGCGGGGTTGGGAGCTGAGCTCGGGCTTCGGTCGGAGCACAGGGAGAGGACTGGGGTTGGTGGCGCGAACACAGCCTGCAGGGGGTTAGTGCGCCATGGCTGGCCGGGAGGGAGTCCGGGGAAAAGTCTGCACCTGCCGAAAAGGCAAGAGACTTTTTCTTCCCTCTTAGTTTCCTGGTGCGTGAGGAGAGGGGATTAAGAACGCTGCTTAAAGGAGCTCCAGAGACGGGCGCGAGCTGCGGATAAAAGCGTGGAACCCAGAGACGGGCATGAGACGCTAAGGCTGCTGCTGCCGCCACCAAGAAGCCTGTGTGCAAGCACAGGTCACTATCCACACCCCCTTTCCGGGGAGCCTGTGCAGCCCGCCACTGCCAGGGTCCCGGGATCCAGGGACAACTTCCCCAGGAGAATGCACGGCGTGCCTCAGGCTGGTGCAACGTCACGCCGGAGTCTGCCACCACAGGCTCGCCCCGCATTCCGTGCCCCTCCCTCCCCCCGGCCTGAGTGAGCCAGAGCCCCCGAATCAGCGGCTCCTTTAACCCCATCCTGTCTGAGCGAAGAACAGACGCCCTCTGGCGACCTACGCGCAGAGGCGGGGCCAAATCCAAAGCTGAGCCGCTGGGAGCTGTGAGAACAAAGAAGAGAAAGGGAAATCTCTCCCAGCAGCCTCAGAAGCAGCGGATTGAAGCTCTACAGTCAATTTGATGTACCCTGCATCTGTGGAATACATGAATAGACAACGAATCATCCCAAATTAAGGAGGTGGACTTTGAGAGCAAGATTTATGATTTTTTCCCCTTTTCCTTTTTTTGTGAGTGTGTATGTGTATGCTTCTGTGTGAGATTTTGTCTGTAGAGCTTTGCTTCCACCATTTGCCCTAGGGCTATATCTGTCCGTTGTTTTTTTGTTTGTTTTTCTCTTAATAATTATTTTGTTTATTTTAATAACTTTATTATATTTTATCTTACTTTATTTTATTTTACTTTATCTTTTTTCCTTCGTTCCCTCCTTCCTTCCTTCCTTCCTTCCTTCCTCCCTCCCTCCTTCCCTACCTCCCTTCCTCCCTTCCTCCTTTCTTTCTTTCTTTCTTTCTACTTCTACTAATTCTTTCTTTCTACTTTTTCTCCCTTTTATTCTGAGCTGTGTGGATGAAAGGCTCTTGGTGCTCCACCCAGGCGTTGGGGCTGTGTCTCTGAGGTGAGAGAGCCAACTTCAGGACACTGGTCCACAAGAGACCTCCCAGCTCCACATAATATCAAATGGTGAAAATCTCCCAGAGATCTCCATCTCAACACCAGCACCCAGCTTCACTCAACGACCAGCAAGCTACAGTGCTGAAAATCCTATGCCAAACAACTAGCAAGACAGGAACACAACACCATCCATTAGCAGAGAGGCTGCCTAAGATCATAATCAGTCCACAGACACCCCAAAACCCACAACCAGACGTGGACCTGCCCACGAGAAAGACAATATCCAGCCTCAACCACCAGAATACAGGCACTAGTCCCCTCCACCAGGAAGCCTACACAACCCACTGAACTAACCTTAGCCACTGGGGACAGACACCAAAAACAACAGGAACTACGAACCTGCAGCCTGCAAAAAGGAGACCCCAAACACAGTAAGATAAGCAAAATGAGAAGACAGAAAAACACACAGCAGATGAAGGAGCAAGATAAAAACCCACCAGACCTAACAAATGAAGAGGAAATAGGCAGTCTACCTGAAAAAGAATTCAGAATAATGATAGTAAAGATGATCCAAAATCTTGGAAACAGAATAGACAAAATGCAAGAAACATTTAAGAAGGACCTAGAAGAACTAAAGATGAAACAAACAATGATCAACAACACAATAACTGAAATGAAAAATACTCTAGAAGGGATCAATAGCAGAATAACTGAGGCAGAAGAATGGATAAGTGACCTGCAAGATAAAATAGTGGAAATAACTACTGCAGAGCAGAATAAAGAAAAAAGAATGAAAAGAACTGAGGACAGTCTCAGAGACCTCTGGGACAATATTAAATGCACCAACATTCGAATTATATGGGTTCCAGAAGACGAGAAAAAGAAAGGGACTGAGAAAATATTTGAAGAGATTCTAGTTGAAAACTTCCCTAATATGGGAAAGGAAACAGTAAATCAAGTCCAGGAAGCACAGAGAGTCCCATACAGGATAAATCCAAGGAGAAATATGCCAAGACACATAGTAATCAAAGGGTCAAAAATTAAACACAAAGAAAACATTAAAAGCAGCAAGGGAAAAACAACAAATAACACACAAGGGAATCCCCATAAGGTTAACAGCTGATGTTTCAGCAGAAACTCTGCAAGCCAGAAGGGACTGGCAGGACATATTTAAAGTGATGAAGGAGAAAAACCTGCAACCAAGATTACTCTACCCAGCAAGGATCTCATTCATATTTGATGGAGAAATTAAAACCTTTACAGACAAGCAAAAGCTGAGAGAGTTCAGCACCACCAAACCAGCTCTACAACAACTGCTAAAGGAACTTCTCTAGGCAAGAAACACAAGAGAAGAAAAAGACCTACAATAACGAACCCAAAACAATTAAGAAAATGGGAATAGGAACATACATATCAATAATTACCTTAAATGTAAATGGACTAAATGCTCCCACCAAAAGACACAGGTTAGCTGAATGGATAAAAAAACAAGACCCATATATTTGCTGTCTCCAAGAAACCCACTTCAGACCTAGAGAAACATACAGACTGAAAGTAAGGGGATGGAAAAAGATATTTCATGCAAATGGAAACCAAAAGAAAGCTGGAGTAGCAATTCTCATATCACACAAAATAGACTTTAAGATAAAGACTATTAGAAGAGACAAAGAAGGACACTACATAATGATCAAGGGATCAATCCAAGTAGAAGATACAACAATTGTAAATATTTATGCACCCAACATAGGAGAACCTCAATACATAAGGCAAATACTAACAGCCATAAAAGAGGAAATCGACACTAACACATTCATAGTAGAGGACTTTAACCCCGCACTTTCACCAATGGACAGATCATCCAAATGAAAATAAATAAGGAAACACAATCTTTAAATGATACATTAAACAAGATGGACTTATTTATATTTATAGGACATTCCATCCAAAAACAACAGAATACACATTTTTCTCAAGTGCTCATGGAACATTCTCCAGGATAGATCATACCTTGGGTCACAAATCAAGCCTTGGTAAATTTAAGAAACTTGAAATTGTATCAAGTATCTTTTCCAACCACAACGCTATGAGACTAGATGTCAACTACAGGAAAAGATCTGTAAAAAATACAAACACATGGAGGCTAAACAATACAGTACTTAATAATGAAGTGATCACTGAAGAAATCAAAGAGGAATTTAAAAAATAAGTAGAAACAAATGACAATAGAGACACGATGACCCAAAATCTATGGGATGCAGCAAAAGCACTTCTAAGAGGGAAGTTTATAGCAATACAATCCTACCTTAAGAAACAGGAAACATCTCGAATAAACAACCTAACCTTCCATCTAAAGCAATTAGAGAAAGAAGAACAAAAAAACCCCAAAGTTAGCAGAAGGAAAGAAATCATAAAAATCACATCAGAAATAAATGAAAAAGAAATGAAGGAAAAGATAACAAAGATCAATAAAACTAAAAGTTGGTTCTTTGAGAAGATAAACAAAATTGATAAACCATTAGCCAGACTCATCAAGAAAAAAAGGGAGAAGACTCGAATCAATAGAATTAGAAATGAAAAAGGAGAAGTAACAACTGACACTGCAGAAATAAAAAAGATCATCAGAGATTACTACAAGCAACTCTATGCCAATAAAATGGACAACATGGAAGAAATGGACAAATTCTTAGAAATGCACAACCTGCCAAGACTGAATCAGGAAGAAATAGAAAATCTGAACAGACCAATCACAAGCACTGAAATTGAAACTGTGATTAAAAATCTTCCAACAAACAAAAGCCCAGGACCAGATGGTTGCACAATCGAATTCTATCAAACATTTAGAGAAGAGCTAACACCTATCCTTCTCAAACTCTTCCAAAATATAGCAGAGGGAGGAACACTCCCAAACTCATTCTACGAGGCCACCATCACCCTGATACCAAAACCAGGCAAGAAAGAAAACTACAGGCCAATATCACTGATGAATATAGATGCAAAAATCCTCAACAAAATACTAGCAAACAGAATCTAACAGCACAATAAAAGGATCACACACCATGATCAAGTGGGGTTTGTTCCAGGAATGCAAGGATTCTTCAATACATGCAAATCAATCAACGTGATACACCATATTAACAAACTGAAGGAGAAAAACCATATGATCATCTCAATAGATGCAGAGAAAGCTTTCGACAAAATTCAACACCCATTTATGATAAAAACCCTGCAGAAAGTAGGCATAGAGGGAACTTACCTCAACATAATAAAGGCCATATATGACAAACACACAGCCAACATCATCCTCAATGGTGAAAAACTGAAAGCATTTCCACTAAGATCAGGAACAAGACAAGGTTGCCCACTCTCACCACTCTTATTCAACATAGTTTAAAAAGTTTTAGCCACAGCAATCAGAGAAGAAAAGGAAATAAAAGGAATCCAAATCAGAAAAGTAATAAAGCTCTCACTGTTTGCAGATGACATGATACTATACATAGAGAATCCTAAAGATGCTACCAGAAAACTACTAGAGCTAATCAATGAATTCGGTAAAGTAGCAGGATACAAAATTAATGCACAGAAATCTCTGGCATTCCTATATACTAATGATGAAAAATCTGAAAGTGAAATCAAGAAAACACTCCCATTTACCACTGCAACAAAACGAATAAAATATCTAGGAATAAACCTACCTAAGGAGACAAAAGACCTGTATGCAGAAAATTATGACACTGATGAAAGAAATTAAAGACGATACAAATAGATGGAGAGATATACCATGTTCTTGGATGGGAAGAATCAACATTGTGAAAATGACTCTACTACCCAAAGCAATCTATAGATTCAATGCAATCCCTATCAAACTACCACTGGCATTTTTCACAGAACTAGAACAAAAAGTTTCACAATTTGTATGGAAACACAAAAGACCCCGAATAGCCAAAGCAATCTTGAGAATGAAAAAGGGAGCTGGAGGAATCAGGCTCCCTGACTTCAGACTATACTACAAATCTACAGTAATCAAGACAGTATGGTACTGGCACAAAAACAGAAATATAGATCAATGTAACAGGATAGAAAGCCCAGAGATAAACCCATGCACATATCGTCACCTTATCTTTGATATAGGAGGCAGGAATGTACAGTGGAGAAAGGACAGCCTCTTCAATAATTGATTCTGGGGAAACTGGAAAGGTACATGTAAAAGTATGAGAATAGATCATTCCCTAACACCATACACAAAAATAAGCTCTAAGTGGACTAAAGACCTAAATGTAAGGACAGAAACTATCAAACTCTTAGAGGAAATCGTAGGCAGGACACTCTATGACATAAATCACAGCAAGATCCTTTTTGACCCACCTCCTAGAGAAATGAAAATAAAACCAAAAATAAACAAATGGGACCTAATGAAACTTCAAAGCTTTTGCACAGCAAAGGAAACCATAAACAAGACCAAAAGACAACCCTCAGAATGGGAGAAAATATTTTCAAATAAAGCAACTGACAAAGGATTAATCTCCAAAATTTATAAGCAGCTCATGCAGCTTAGTAACAAAAAAAAACAAACAACCCAATCCAAAAATGGGCAGAAGACCTAAATAGACATTTCTCCAAAGAAGGTATACAGACTGCCAACAAACACATGAAAGAATGCTCAACATCACTAATCATTAGAGAAATGCAAATCAAAACTACAATGAGATATCATCTCACACCAGTCAGAATGGTCATCATCAAAAAATCTAGAAAAAATAAATGCTGGAGAGGGTGTGGAGAAAAGGGAACCCTCTTGCACTGTTGGTGGGAATGTAAATTGATACAGCCACTGTGGAGAATAGTATAGAGGTTCCTTAAAAAACTACAAATAGAACTACCATATGACCCAACAATCCCACTACTGGGCATATACCCTGAGAAAACCATAAGTCAAAAAGAGTCATGTACCAAAATGTTCATTGCAGCTCTATTTACAATAGGCCGGAGATGGAAACAACCTAAGTGCCCATCTTCAGTTGAATGGATAAAGAAGATGTGGCACATATATACAATGGAATATTAGTCAGCCATAAAAAGAAACGAAGTTGAGCTATTTGTAATGAGGTGGATAGACCTAGAGTCTTTCATACAGAGTGAACTAAGTCAGAAAGAGAGAGACAAATACTGTATGCTAACACATATATATGGAATTTAAGAAAAAAAAATGTCATGAAGAACCTAGGGGTAAGACAGGAATAAAGACACAGACCTACTAGAGAATGGACTTTAGGATATGGGGAGGGGGAAGGGTAAGCTGTGACAAAGCGAGAGAGAGGCATGGACATATATACACTACCAAACGTAAGGTAGATAGCTAGTGGGAAGCAGCCGCATAGCATAGGGAGATCAGCTCGGTGCTTTGTGATCACCTGGAGGGGTGGGATAGGGAGAGTGGGAGGGAGGGAGACACAAGAGGGAAGTGATATGGGAACATATGTATATATATAACTGATTCATTTTGTTGTAAAGCAGAAACTAACACACCATTGTAAAGCAGCTATACTCCAATAAAGATGTTAAAAAAAAAAAACCACACCTGGAATTTGATGATGTGGCAGCTCTTTCAACCACTATCATCTTTCTCCTAAAAAGTTGCAATAGCTTCCAAATTCTTCACTCTTGCCTCCTACAGTCTATTGTTCCCCCAACTGTCTAAGGAAATTTTCTGTATCATAAGATCTTGTGAGGTCATGGCGATTAATTCTCCAATTTTATGCTATAATACTTAGTATAAAACCAGTCTGTTTTACACTTAGTGATGTCTTGTAAGTCCAATTGCTGTTCCTCCAGGTACTCACATGGTTTCTTATTCACTCCCTTTAGCTTTTTGTTCAGACCTCTTCTCATCAGACAGACCTCTGATAATTGTAAATACAGCCTTTATTATTCTATCTCTTTACCCTGCTTGGAAGTTATTGTACTTCAAACTGATGAACATTACATCATACACATACTTGTTCATTTAGTGTTTCTCTTCCCTACTGGAATATACACTACATGAGGGCAGAAATTTTGCTTTATCTGTTCAGGCTTACTGAGTACCTAGACCAGCACTTGGCACATCCAGTCCATTTACTAGGCTTCCACATTATATAGGTTCATTAATAGTGCCAAAATCATTCCTGTAACCCACAGAATTATTTTTCTATTATTTTTCTCTTTGCAATTTTTTATTATGTTTGTCTACTACCCAGGATGATTCATCATCTCCATTTCTTTCAACAAAAGAAGGCATCATTGAAATTTTTGCCATTCTTCTCTATAACTAGCATGGAGAAAATGAGTCAATCTGAACAGATATTCTTTGTTCTGGAAGAGTCACAACTTTGATTATGTATTTCTGAAACAAGAGATATCCAAGAATGAAGAAAGGATAAAGCTGTGCTTTGAAGATGCTTCAATGGCTTCAGAGAAAACAATGTTATTACTGACTGCATCAGGCTTAGTTAACAAATTTAATAGTATTTTCCTTATATGAAAGTAAAAAAAAACCCATAAATTGTTAGAAAATAAATTAAATAATAAACCTGTATACAATTGTCAAAATAAAATATTTTAAAATTTGAAACAACAAATTGAATTTGCTTTTTGTATGTGACTTCTTCAAATTGGGTTTTATATTTGAGATTTCCATATGTAATCTTGATCAGGCCATTTAAAGACAATCTCATCCAACTCTTAGTCATCCCTGTAGACAGAACATACTGCTAACATAATAGTTAATAAAGTTTTGAAAAGATATTTTGTAACTTACATATTGGTAATTGCTACTTTTAACAATTTGATTGGTATAAATCAAAACCATACAATTGGAATTATATCTAAAGAACCAAATAGACTTCTTGTTTTTCATGAATAATTATAATGTTAAAATTTCTTGTGACAAAGCAAATGGACTTCAAATCATACTGACTATTTTCATGTCAAATATAGTATACCAAAATAATCATGGAACTCTGTTTTGCAGAATAGCACCTGCATGATGAGAATGGTCAGAGCTGTCACCCTGCAGTTAGCGTGAATGCTACTGAAAACTCACACAAACTATAAAATGCAGCATATACTTGAAGACAGAACTGTGCCCTCTGGGAGACTCCACCTGGCCTCCAGGCACATCACATTTCCATTAGTCCTACCATAGTTGTGCTTCTTGGACACCCAAGAAAGAAACTCCTCTAGCAGCTCATGGACTTCTGTCCATAAGAAACAGCTGACTAGAGATTGGTTTGAGATGGCAGAGTAGAAGGACGTGTGATCACTCCCTCTTGTGAGAGCACTGGAACTAACTGCTGAACAACTAACTGCTGAACAATCATTGACAGGAAGACACTGGAACTCACCAAAAAAGATATCCCACATCCAAAGACAAAGGAACAGCCACAATGAGATGAGATGGTAGGATGGGTGCAGTCACAATAAAATCAAATCCCATAACTGCTGGGTGGCTGACTCACAAACTGGAGAACAACTATACCACAAAAGTCCACCTACTGGAATGAAGGTTCTAAGCCCCAAGTCAGGCTTCCCAACCTGGGAGTCTGGCAATGAGAGGAGGAATTCCCACAGAATCAGACTTTAAAGACTAGCAGAATTTGATTGCAGGACTTCAACAGGACTGGGGTAAACAGAGACTCCACTCTGTTAGGACACATACAAAGTAGTGTGAGCATCAGGACCCGGGGGAAGGAGAAGTGACCCCATAGGAGACTGAAACTGACCTACCTGCTAGTGTTGGAGGGTCTCCTTCAGAGGCAGTGTTGGCTGTGGGGACAAGGACACTGACAGCAGAAGTTCTGGGAAGTACTCCTTGGCATGAGCCCTCCCAGACTCTGCCATTAGCTCCACCAAAGAGCCCGTAGCCTCCAGTGATGGGTTGCCTCAGACCAAACAACCAACAGGGAGGGAACTCAGCCCCACCTATTAGCAGACAAGGAGATTAAAGTTTGAGCTCTGCTCACCAGAGCAACACCCAGCTCTACCTACAAGTCCCTCCCATCAGGAAGCTTGCACAAGCCTCTTAGATAGCCTCATCCACCAGAGGGCAGACAGCAGAAGCAAGAAGAACTACAATCCTGCAGCCTGTGGAACGAAAACCACATTCACAGAAAGACAGACAAAATGAAAAGGCAGAGGACTATGTACTAAATGAAGGAACAAGATAAAACCCCAGAAAAACAACTAAACAAAGTGGAGATAGGCAACCTTCCAGAAAAAGAATTCAGAATAATGATAGTGAAGATGATCCAGGACCTCAGAAAAAGAATGGAGGCAAAGATCAAGAAGATGCAAGAAATGGTTAACAAAGACCTAGAAGAATTAAAGAACAAACAAACAGAGATGAACAATACAATAACTGAAATAAAAATATACTAGAAGAAATCAATAGCAGAATAACTGAGGCAGAAGAATGGATAAGTGACCTGGAAGACAGAATGGAGGAATTCATGGCTATGGGACAGAATAAAGTAAAAAGAATGAAAAGAAATGAAGGACAGCCTAAGAGACTACTGGGACAACATTAAACTCACCAACATTCACATTATAGGGGTCCCAGAAGGAGAAGAGAGAGAGAAAGGACCCAAGAAAATATTTGAAGAGATTATAGTCAAAAACTTCCCTAACATGGGAAAGGAAATAGCCACGCAAGTTCAGGAAGCACACAGAGTCCCAGGAAAGAGAAACCCAAGAAGAAACATGCCAAAGCACATAGTAATCAAATTGACAAAAAATAAAGACAAAAAAAAAGTATTAAAAGCAACAAGGGGAAAATAACAAGCAACATACAAGGGAACTCCCATAAGGTGAACAGCTGATTTCTCAGCAGAAACTCTACAAACCAGAAGGGAGTGGCATGATATATTTAAAGTGATGAAATGGAAGAACCTACAATCAAGATGACTCTACCTGGCAAGGATCTCATTCAGATTGGACAGAGAAATCAAAAGCTTTACAGATAAGCAAAAACTAAGAGAATTCAGCACCACCAAACCATCTAAAGGAACAAATGCTAAAGGAACTTCTCTAAGTGGGAAACACAATAGAAGAAAAGGACGTGCAAAAAGAAACTCAAAACAATTAAGAAAATGATAATAGGAACATACATATTGATAATTACCTTAAATATGAATGGATTAAATGCTCCAACCAAAAGACACAGGCTTGCTGAATGGATACAAAAACAAAACCCACATACATGCTGTCTACAAGAGACCCACTTCAGACCTAGGGACAGACACATACAGACTGAAAGTGAGGGGATGGAAAAAGATATTCCATGCAAATGGAAATCAAGAAAGTTGGAGTAGCAGTACTCATATCAGATAAAATAGACTTTAAAATAATGTTACAAGAGACAAGGAAGGACACTACATAATGATCAAGGGTTGAATCCAAGAAGAAGATATGACAATTATAAATATATATGCACCCAATATTGGGACACCTCAATACACAAGGCAAATGCTAACAGCTATAAAAGAGAAAATTGACAGTAACACAGTAATAGTGGGGGACTTTAACACCTCACTTACACCAATGGACAGATCATCAAATTAATAAGGAAACAGAAGCTTTAAGTGACACAATAGAGCAGATAGATTTCATTGATATTTATATGACATTCCATCCGAAAACAGAAGATTACATTTTCTTCTCAAATGCACACAGAACATTACCCAGGATAGATCACATCTTGGGTCACAAATCAAGCCTCAGAAAATTTAAGAAAATCGAAATCATATCAAGCATCTTTTCTGATAGCAACATTATGAGATTGGAAATCAATTACAGGAAAAAAACTGTAAAAAACACAAATACATGGAGACTAAACACTGTACTACTAAATAACCAAGAGATCACTGAAGAAATCAAAGAAGAAATAAAAAAATACCTAGAGACAAATAACAACGAAAATGGACAACCCAAAACCTATGGGATGCAGCAAAAGCAGTTCTAAGAAGGAAGTTTATACCAATTCAATCACACCTGAAGAAACAAGAAAAATCTCAAATAAACAATCTAACCCTACACTTAAAACAGCTAGAGAAAGAAGAACAAAGAAAACCCAAAGTCATTAGAAGGAAAGAAATCATAAAGATAAGAGCAGAAATAAATGAAATAGAAATGAAGAAAACAATACCAAAGATCAATAAAACTAAAAGCTGGTTCTTTGAGAAGATAAACAAAATTGATAAACCCTTAGACAGACTCATCAAGAAAAAAAGTGAGAGGATGCAAATCAATAAAATTAGAAAAGAAAAAGGAGAAATTACAACTGACACTGCAGGAATACAAAGGATTATAAGAGACTACTACAAACAACTATATGCCAATAAAATAGACAACCACGAAGAAATGGACAAATTCTTGGAAAGGGACAATTTTCCAAGACTGAACCAGGAAGAATTAGAAAATCTAAACAAACCTAATACAAGTAATGAAATAGAAATGGTAATTTAATATCTTCCAACAAAGAAAAGTCAAGGACCAGATGGCTTCACAGGTGAATTCTATCAAACATTTAGAGAAGAGCTAACACTGATCCTTCTGAAACTCTTCCAAAAAATTGCAAAGAGAGAAACACTCCCAAATTAATTCTATGAAGCCACCATCACCCTAATACCCAAACCAGAAAAAGATATCTCACACACAAAAAATTACAGGCTAATATCACTGATGAACATAGATACAAAAATCCTGAACAAAAATACTAGCAAACAGAATCCAACAGCACATTAAAAGGATCACACACCAGGATCAAGTGGGATTTATCCCAGTGATGCAAGGATTCTTCAATATACACAAATCAATCAATGTAATACACCACATTAACAAATTAAGGAATAAAAACTATATGATCACCTCAATAGATGCAGAAATGGATTTTGACAAAATTCAACACCAATTTATGATAAAAAGTCTCCAGAAAATAGGCATAGAGGGAACTTACCTCAATATAATAAAGGCCATATATGACAAACCGACAGCAAGCATCATACCCAATGGTGAAAAACTGAAAGTATTTCCAATAAGATCAGGAAAAAGAGAAGGATGTCGACTCTCACCACTCTTATTCAACATAGTTTTGGAAGTCCTAGCCACAGCAATCAGAGAAGAAAGAAAATTAAAGGAATAGAAATTGGAACAGAAGAAGTAAAACTGTCACTGTTTGCCGATGACATGATGCTATACATGGAAAATCCTAAAGACGCCACCAGAAAACTACTAGAACTAATCAATGAATTTAGTAAGGTTGCAGGATACAAAATTAATGCACAGAAATCTCTGGCATTCCTATATACCAACAATGAAAAATCAGAAAGAGAAATTAAGGAAACACTCACGTTTACCATTGCAACAAAAAGAATAAAATACCTAGGAATAAACCTGACTAAGGAGGTGAAAGACTTGTACTCAGAAAACTATAAAACACTTATGAAAGAAATCAAAGATGACATAAACAGATGGAGAAATATACCATGGTCTTGGATTGGAAGAATCAATATTGTGAAAATGACTATACTACCCAAAGCAATCTACAGGTTCAATGCAATCCCTATCAAATTACCAATAGCATTCTTCACAGAATTAGAACAAAAAATCTTACAATTCGTATGGAGACACAAAAGACCCTGAATAGCCAAAGAAATCTTGAGAAAGAAAAATTGAGTTGGAGGAATCAGGCTCCCTGACTTCAAACTACAGCACAAAGCTACAGTAATCAAGACAGTATAGTATTGGCACAAAAACAGAAATATAGATGAGTGGTACAGGGTAGAATGCCCCGAGATAACCCCATGCACATATAGGCATCTAATTTATGACAAAGGAGGCAAGAACATACAATGGAGAAAAGAGCCTCTTCAATAAGTGGTGCTGGGAAAACTGGATAGCTACATGTAAAAGAATGAAATTAGAACACTACCCAACACCATATACAAAAATAAACTCCAAATGGATTAAGGACTTAAATGTAAGACCAGACATTATAAAACTGTTAGAGGAAAACTTAGGAAAAACACTCTTTGACATAAACCACAGCAAGATCTTGTTTGACCCCACCTCCTTGATTAACAGAAATAAAAACAAAAATAAACAAATGGGACTTAAGTAAACTTAAAAGCTTTTGCACAGCAAAGGAAACCATAAAGAAGACAAAAGACAACCCTCCGGGGCTTCCCTGGTGGCGCAGTGGTTGAGAGTCTGCCTGCCGATGCAGGGGACGCGAGTTTGTGCCCCAGACCGGGAAAATCCCACATGCTGCAGAGCAGCTGGGCCCGTGAGCCATGGCCGCTGAGCCTGCGCGTCCGAGCCTGTGCTCTACAACGGGAAAGGCCACAACAGTGAGAGGCCTGCGTACCAAAAAGAAGAAGAAGAAAAAAAAAGACAACCCTCCGAACGGGAGAAAATATTTGCAAATGAAACAATAGACAAAGGATTAATCTCCAAAATATACAAACAGCTCATGCAGCTAAATCTAAAAAAAAAACAAACAAACAATCCAGTTAAAAAATGGGTGGAAGACCTAAATAGACATTTCACCAAGGAAGACATACAGATGGCCAAGAGGCACATGAAAAGACGCTCAACATCACTAATTATTAGAGAAATGCAAATCAAAACTATAATGAGATATCACCTCACCCTGGTCAGAATGGTCATTATGAAAAAACCTGGAAACAATAAATGCTGGAAAGGGTGTGGTGAAAAGGGAACCCTCCTACACTGTCAGTGGGAATGTAAATTGATACAAACACTATGGAAAACAGTATGGAGCTTCCTTAAAAAACTAAAAGTAGAACTACCATATGACCCAGCAATCCCACTACTGGGCATATACCCTGAGAAAACCATAATTCAGAAAGAGACATGCACCACAATGTTCCTTGCAGCACTATTTACAACAGCCAGGACATGGAACCAACCTAAATGTCCACTGACAGATGAATGGATAAAAAAGATGTGGCACATATATACAATGGAATATTACTCAGCCATAAAATGAAATGAAATTGAGTTATTTGTAGTGAGGTGGATGGACCTAGAGTCTGTCATGCAGAGTGAAGTAAGTCAAGAGAAAAATAAATACCTTATGCAAACGCATATATATGGAATGTAAAAAAAAAATGGTACAATGCACCTAGTTTCAGGGCAGGAATAAAGACGTAGACATAGAGAATGGACTTGATGACATGGGGTGGGAGGGTGACGCTGGGGTGAAGTGAGAGTAGCATCGACATATATACACTACTGAATGTAAAATAGTTGGCTGGTGGGAAGCAGCAGCATAGCGCAAGGAGATTGGCTCAGTGCTTTATGATGACATACAGGGGTGGGATAGGGAGGATGGGAGGAAAGCTCAAGAGGGAGGGGATATGGGGATATGTGTATGCATATGGCTGATTTGCTTTGTTGTGCAACAGAAACTAACATGGTATTGTGAAGCAATTATAACTCCAATAAATATCTATTTACAAAATACAAAAAGAAATGGCTCCATGTTTTAAGAAAAATAAGAGCAATTAAGTTTCTTGGTAAAATTTGAAATATTCTTGTGTTCTAAATCAAGTCAGTGTGTATTGAAATACTAGAAATTAAATGTGAGTTGGAGGTAAAGAGGAAAAAGTTGACAGTATATTGTGTAGGCCAGTATGGTAACATCTCTCATAGTTAAAATGCACATATCTTTCAATCCAGCAATCCAGTTGTCAGCGTTGATGCTACCATTATACTTTTCCACATGTAAAATCACATTAACAAAATTCTTCCCTGCAGTATTTTTGTGAGGAAATCCAATGAGGGAAATGGTGCAGTCCTGGCTTGAATAAGGTAAACTGCTAACCAGAGACACAGAAAATGATTTTCCTGGGACAGCCTTTCAGATATACTTTATTGATTCCAATCTCAAGGTTTTTCAAAGACTCTGTAACCAACTGAAATTGTTTTCTCTAATGATCTATCCAGATGGTCCAAGGCAGAATACCCCAACTGGCCTCTGAGCACTGCCAGGTAGTCAGCAGCTTACCTAAGGATAGAAAAATACAGGTCACATATACACATTGTCAGCACATTTTTCTTCTTCCTTTTGCCTTTTTTTCTTTCCTCTTATATAATTCCTGTTGGCTTTTTTTTTTCTTTCATTTTTAGATGAAATCAATCTATTGTTTGGTTTCCCCTGTATACGAGTAAAATAGCATGTTAGTGTTAAAATTACTGTATAGCTGATCTATTACTTGACACTGTAATACCAAAGGATTGGAAAGAAATTGTCTTTCAAAAGGGAACTGTTTAAATACACTATCAAATATCCATGTAATGTAATAGCATGTAGCTATAAATAAGAACAGGGTAATTCTATATGCATTAATCTGGGAAGTTTTCCAAGATATAAGCAATGTGCAGAATAGTACATGTAGTATACTATCATTTGAAGGGGTTAAGAGAACAAATAGTTATATACTTTTAATATATGCGACATCTTTGGAAGGACAAACAAAAAACTATTAATGACAGTTGCTTTCTGGAAAGGGATACCAGGGGCTGAGAACAGTAGACTTATTTTTTACTGTATACTTTTTTGTAACTGGTTAAGTGGGTTCTGCACTCAGATTCCGATGTGTGGAGGTTTTCCCACACCACCAATAAGCAATTCTGTGACACAAGTTGGGTGTCTACAATTCAACTCCATTCTGACAATATAAGGGCTCAGTTCCTCAAGATTGTGTTGTGTTCACACCCCAGTCCCCCACCCCAGTTCAGATGCCAATCACAAGCCCAGGTTATCATCTATGCTTCTGACCAATGGGGCTGCAGATTGAAGGTTCCCATGACCCCCTTCTTGGGTTGGTTTAATTTGCTAGAGTTTTCACAGAACTTGGATAAACATTTTACTCACTAGATTACTGGTTTATTATAAAAATATATAATTAAGGAACTGCTAGATGCAAGAGATACATAGGGAAAGATATGGGTAAGGGCACAGAGCTTCCATGCCCTCTCCAGGCATGCTACTCTCTCCAAATTTCCACGTGTTCACCAACCCTGAAGCACTCTGAACCCGTCCTTTTGAGGTTTTATGGAGGTTTCATTACATAAACATGATTGATTAAATTATCAGACATAGTCAATTGATTCAACCTCCAACCACTTTCCCTTCCCCAGAGGTTAGGGGGTAGGACTGAAAGTTCCAATTCTCCAATCACATAGTTGGGTCTCCTGGCAACCAGCCTCCATCCTTAAGTTACCTAAGGGCTTTCCAAAAGTGACCTCATTAACATAACACAAGACATCTATGTTGCTGTCATCACTTATTAGAAAATTCCAAGGGTTTTAGGAGCTCTGTGCCAGAAATGGGGATGAAGACCTATATATATATATATATATATATATATATATATATATATATATATATATATATATATATATATATATAAATGTATATATTATATATATAAATATATATATACTTACATATGTATGTATTTTTCTTATTATAAATCACAATAAAACACTTGTGAATTCAGTATTTTGTGAATCTATCAGCTGTTAGCTCTGGAATAGAATATTAAGTTTGTGTTTTGCTTGACAAACATTGATCTTCCCATATATTTATTGATATGCAAAATTAGAAAGTTGCTGGAAAAAGAGTGAAAAAAAGGTCACATGGGGCAAGCAACTTCCCAGAAGTAAAAACACAAAGAAATCTCTTTTGTTACCATTACCCCTGGACATGATATACTGAAGTAGCCCCTACTAAATATGGTGGGAGAAGGCAGAAAAGACTCACCAAACAGCAAGGGAAGTGGTCATTGGACTTGTGTGTGATTGGGCTTAATACCAGGCATCGGTTGTCATAAGACGTGACTGCATCCTGGTAAACATCATGGCCCAGGCTTGAAGTGCCCCTTGAATGAAACTGTGTCATGGGGTTTTGTAGGTATACATTAATTAAGGAGCAAGCAGGGTCAGACATATACTCAGGTCAATCAGCATCTCTTTCCCCTAATCTCTTCACTAGGCTCTGAAATGTCTAGGACCAATTCCCTCAAATCTATCACCACCCCTCACACCCCAAAATCTTTCACCTTCATGCTTATCTGAATATAAGGCATCACCACCCATCCATTGGCTCAGGCTATGATGAAACCCTGAAGTCGTTGTTGACTTTTCTCTATCCTTCATATCTCCTACTCAGTCCATTAGAAAAGTCTATTTTTCTACCATCCAACTGTATCTTAAATCCAACCACTTCTTATTACCTCCACTGCTACAACCCCAGACCAAGTCTCCATCAATCTCTACCAGGACAGGAAAGAAATCTTCCAACAAGCTATCCCCCACACAGGAGCCTGAGGGAGCTTTTTAAAGTACATGTCAGATCATTTAGGTCCCAAACTAAAACCTTCCCATTGCACTTGGAATTAAATTCAGACTCCTTAAAACGGCTTCTAACTCTTTTTATATGCTAGAGCCTACGTACGTTTCTGGCTTCATTTCCTTACTCTCTGCTCCTTGTCCATCACCAAGCAATGTTGGCTTTTTTCCTCCTCAAAGCCTTCGCACTCAGTGTGCCCTCTGCTTGGACCATTCTTCCAACAGTCATCCTGGGGTTGTCTTCTCATCATTTCAGGTCACAACTCAAATATTGTTTCTTCAGAGATGCCTCCTCTATTCTTATTGCTAAAAAAAAATTGCTAAAAATCTTCTAGATCCCAGTCATGCTTTATCACATTAAATTATTTTAACTTCTTCACAGAATTTATCAGAGACTAAAATTATTTTGTTTTTTGTTCAGTGATTTCTGTTTGTCTCCTCCCAACTTGCATATAAGTTCCCGTGTCTGTCTATTACTGCCATATCCCAAAAGCTTCATAAAAGAGTCTGGCATATGGCAGCTTGTTCACCACTTGATGAACTAACAGTTTTGATATGGAACAATCAACATCTGGTAGCATTTGTGGAGATCACAATCACAAGCTTTAGAAGTGTAACTCTGAGCTCTAGATCTACTGAGAAACAAGTAGCTACAGAGTGACCACTCCCTCCACTCATCAGGGTCGAGGCACAGCTGCAGGGTCTGGATTCATCATCCACACTTGGGCATATCTGAATTTCAGCCCTAGTTAAAAAAATAATTCTACTCAGGATTCATTCTTTAAACCAGAGGTCCCCAACTCCTGGGCTGCAGACTGGTATTTGTCAGTGGCCTGTTAGGAACTGGGCCGTACAGCAGGAGGTGACCAGTGAGCGAGCAAAGCTTCATCTGCTGCTCCCCATCGCTCGCATTACCACCTGAACCATCCCCATCTCCGCCCCCAGTCCGTGGAAAAATTGTCTTCCCCAAAACCAGTCCCTGGTACCAAAAAGGTTGGGGACCACTGCTTAAGACTGAATGAGCCAGTGAGCCCTAGTCTGGCTCCCCTCTTTCCTTTTCTTTCTTCCTTTCTCTCTCTCTTTCCTTTCTTTCTTTTTCTTTCCTTTCTTCCCCTTCCTTCCTCTCTTTCTTCCTTTTTTTCTTTTTCATTGTTGTTGCTTAAAAGGAGTACACCAAGGGCTTCCCTGGTGGCGCAGTGGTTGAGAGTCCGCCTGCTGATCCAGGGTACATGGGTTCGTGCCCCGTTCCGGGAGGATCCCACGTGCCGCGGAGCAGCTGGGCCCGTGGGCCATGGCCGCTGAGCCTGCGCGTCCGGAGCCTGTGCTCCGCAGCGGGAGGGGCCGCAGCGGTGAGAGGCCCACGTACCGAAAAAAAAAAAAAAAAAAAAGTAAAAAAATAATAAGTACACCAAGAAAAAAGAAGAGAGTTTTCTTGATAGGGCTCAATCTATTTAACTGTAAATATTAGAATATACATAAGCTTTCCCAACATAATGCAATCACTTTTTAAGTGTACAGTTACATAATTTGGAGGATATTCACATGGTTGTGCAAACAATCTCCAGAACTCTTTGTATCTTGCAAAACTGAAATTCTGTACCCATTAAACTCCCATTCCATGTCTTATAGTCCTGGCAGTATGAATCTGTTCCTAGCTTTACTTATGAAATTTATCTGTAGCACTGATGTGATCTTACAAAGCGATCCATGACACTTTTCTCAACTTGTACATGCACTACAGCAAGAAGGCTAATCCTCAGAGTGTGAAACCTCCTAACTGTCTCAAAGCCTAAGTTCCATAACCCACTGGATGTTTTGACTTTTTTTTTTTTTTTTTGTGGTACGCGGGCTTCTCACTGCTGTGGCCTCTCCCGTTGCGGAGCACAGGCTCTGGACGCGCAGGCTCAGCGGCCATGGCTCACGGGCCCAGCCGCTCCGCGGCATGTGGGATCTTCCCAGACCGGGGCATGAACCCGTGTCCCCTGCATCGGCAGGCGGACTCTCAACCACTGCACCACCAGGGAAGCCCTGTTTTGACATTTAAATACTAGATACAGGCGTTTGACTAACTCCTTAAATATTCTGAATTATTTTTTCATTTCACAAATTTAATGAGGTCTACCATCACTAATAACAAGGCTATTGACTACAAGAATGTTGACTGTATTATTACTTATTATAGTCAACATTCTTAAGGAAACAAATTGCTCAAAAATAGGTTAAATAAATTGTAGTTGCATCAAAGATTATTTGAAAGGTGTAATAACATGGAAATATGTTCATTATATACTGTTGAGTGGAAAAAATCTGGTTACCAAATATGTAGTTTGATCTCATTTTTAAAGAATAAAAATATGTATGTTTGAATATATGCATGTATGTGCATGTGTTGTATTTTATATAATATACACACATACCTTTACACACATATGTATACAGACATATAGCAGCATGGTAGAGCAATAGAGACACAGAGAAAATTAGAGGAGAAAAGAGAGGGAACTGTACCTCTACATTATTGACAGCTTAATTTCATGTATGGAGGAAAATGAACTAGAAAATAAAAACTGGAAGAAAACAAAATAATTATGATTGTCTTTGGGAAAAGACAATGTGGGTAATTTTTGCTATTTGCATTTTCTAGTTATTAATAATTATATACTTACATTACCTTTGTAATTTGTGTAGTGTTTTAAGTAAAAAAGTTTTATATCCAAATTTTCAGTGATTTTTAATAAGATATATCAACAAAATGATTATTTCACCTTTAGCCCACAAATATAACTCATGCCATATTTTCTATCATTATGAAATACATTTGGGCACAGTCAATAAATAATATCACCCAATAAAATAAATCTTGTATGGTTCACTTTAATTAAACATTACATGAAAATATGCTACTAAAAAGCAGACATTAAACACATCTCCTAAAATAATTCTTAAAACATCCTAAATCCAATACCAAGGATTTAGTTGACACAAGTTAACATTATACAACTATATGTAACACGTTTCAAAATAACCAAATCACAGGAAATTTTAAAGTAAAAAGAATTCAGAGAAGTCTTCAGTTAAATGTTACATAGTATTCATTATTTCTGTCAGCCAATGTACCTAGGAAGCAGGATAACTGATAGTACCTTTGCTTTGTGTAGAATGGAGGCATATGGGTTTAAATACTTTTTAATAGAGCACTATTGAGAGCAGAGTCAAAATTAAATCAGGAAAATGTGTTTTCTGTTTTAGTTTATTCTTGGGAGCTATTTTGACAAACATCAATTTCTCCTATTTTGTAAAATTCTTTTTCTCTACTGTATCTTAGCCCATGACTCAGGATTTTAAAAATGTCAGTATTCCCCCACATTTTCAGTGACAGTGTAGGTGCACAAACAGCTCTGATCTGGTGGACAGTTATGGAGAAGGCCGTGAAAGAGCAAGGGCACATCTGAGAGGATAAAAATCAATGACATTAATAATAACCACAGTTACAAGAGTTAGTGCAAAACTTTTATCAGATTATCAAAATTGTGGAATGGTGGACAGTCTACAGCTGGGAAACCTGATACCTGAGTTGTCACTCTAGATTTCTTAGTCATTTGTGTGAGCCTGAGCAAGTCAGAGGCTTTGGAAATCAGTTTCTTCAATTTAGAAATAAGTCTGGGCCAGGCTTATTAAAATTCCTTTCAGATTCACAGTTATATCACTCTAAGGTACATATACCTTTGGACACCTAACTACTATCAGGTACTGCTTTGGCAACATGAAAAATATCAGTTTCAATACTATATAAAACAATAAATGAACTACTAACCAAAATGTGGTACAATACAAACCACTGGAATATTGTTATCCCTGAACAGTTCTTATTTTCTTACATTAAGAAAATTTTAACCTCCTACTGATCTAAAATGCCATATTGTTTCTTTTTATTTATGTCACTAATTTTCTTGGTTATTATGAAACTTCATTTCTGAATAAAATTTTATTTTTTAGTATTATTATTTAAGTTTCTAGGGAAATTATTCTCAGTAATGTTTTAAAATATTCATTAAATTCCTATTTACTTTAAATGTTAGCATTCTTTAAGTGCTCAATACAGTTTACACAACTAGAAGTTTAATCTGAAAATCTATAGGCTTTTAGTGTCTTTCATTTGAATTAACATTCCCTCATAATAAAAACTTAATGAAAGTTAATGGTATTGATATCTGATAATTTCTTTTTTTTTTTTTTTTTTGCGGCACGCGGGCCTCTCACTGTCGCGGCCTCTCCCGTTGCAGAGCACAGGCTCCGGACGCACAGGCTCAGCGGCCACGGCCCACGGGCCCAGCCGCTCCGCGTCACGCGGGATCCTCCCGGACCGGGGCACGAACCCGTGTCCCCTGGATCGGCAGGCGGACTCTCAACCACTGCGCCACCAGGGAAGCCCGATATCTGATAATTTCTAAAGAAATATGGGGAAAGCATACACTTTAAATAGACAAATACATTCAGGAGAATATTACCTGGCTTGATTCTCCCCTTTGGATCTCAGAAAGTAAATAGCACTGTATTTTCATCCAGCTCTGAGAACTCAGCTTTATTTCTGCTATAGGCAAAGAGGTGATTTCATTCAACTAGACAATTCAATCAGCACAGCTTGCTGTAAACAGGAAATAATATATTATTTAGCGTAGCAAGATGAAAATCCCATTTGAGGGAAATGACTTGCTGGGTCTTTGCAAACACCTCAATTTCCCTTTTCATTGACCTCACAAGCAATGCTAAGGAATTAGTATTTAGATTTCTTTTTAGAAGGTCCCAAACGCAGGTCACCTCTATATTCTCTTTTGAGTGCTACAACCTAGACTGGTAAGGAAAGCAGAGATTTCTTCTTATATGCCAACCAAGTGAAATGTTAACTCATCATTATCAGCCTCATCCATGTTAACCTTCTCACAAACATGAGGTGGGGAAACAAACGGCTCAAGGTAGGAAGTAAGTGAAAACAATGAACATTTATTAAGTCTTTTCTTATGTGCCATATTCTTTATATTAATTAACTAACTTCAATTCTCACAACTCAGAGGTGATAACAGTTAATCCACTATGCATGATAAATTAGAAGAAAATGTTCAGAATGCTTAAGTCAATATTTAATGTGAAATCTATGACACACACACTTAAGATCTCACATTCATAAAAGTAGCTGTACATTTTTCTATTTTTCCTTTTACTTCCCTGGAATTTGCAAATATCTTTTAAGCCCTGAATAGAATTCAATACAATAAATACTTAATCTTTTCTGTTTGGTACTGTGGGGGACACACAAATGAACTAAGGGAGGCCCTAAATCCCATACTGATACTGCTGGTAATTAGTTCAATTTCACGACAGATTCTCCTAGTTCCAGTAGTATAAAAAGGCTTCCAGTTTTATTTATGAAATTTTTAAATTTATCTGTAGCACTGATGTGATCTTACAAAGTGATCCACGACATCTTTCTTACCTTGCACATCCACTGCAGCAAGAAGGCTAATCCTCAGAGTGTGAAACCTCCTGAGTAACTGTCTGAAAGCCTAAGTTCCATAACCCGCTGGGTGCTCTGACATTCTAATACTAGACACGGGCATTTGACTAACTCCATAAATACTATGAATTATTTTTTTCATTTTGAAGATCTAATGAGGTTAATTGTTTCTAATAACAAACAGCTATTTCTTAAAGGAAAGATAATCTCTGGGAAACAATACATGATTTTAGGATCTGAGAAGTAAAATGTGTTTTTAAGGTTGATATAATACAGAGGTCTTGACAGAATTTACAGTTCTCTGAGGTCACATGAGAGCATGAACATGAGCATCTGAATTCTAGAGGTAGAGAGACTTCATTAGCTCTAATCCCAGCTCAGTCACATGCTAAATGAGTGGCAAGTTCTTTGATTTCTCTGAGTCTCAGTATTTTTATCTGCAAAATGAAGCTAATAACACGTACTCTGAATAGTTGTTGTAAAGATCAAAAATAATACTTGTAAAGATCCAGTAGAGAGGATACAACAGGTACTTCATAAATAGTAACTTTTTTCTCATCTATCATTGCATTGCATCATTGGCTGCAGTAGCATTTCAACTCTGAGAGCATATATTTGGTCTGTGATAAACTAGTTGACCAGTTCAAGTATGAGTCCGATTAATGAGGATATGCAGAGATCAAATAAATAGATTCTTTGGACATTTTCTACAAATTACCTTCCCATACAGCTGTCTTCTAAATATAAGGTAGATGACTCTGGATTAGCTAAGAGGACAAAAATTGCCATTATCATCTTTATGGCTTTAGTTTGGGAAATAAAAATAGTGATAATGACCTTGGACTCTTGTGGAATTTCCATAAGTAATGTATATAATTACCATGAAATGGACATCTTTTGATATCAATGAAATAGTAAAGTGAGATAGAATTTAGGAAGACACATTTCAGAGGTCTGCTCATTATAAAGCGCCTATGACTGTCACTTAAGCAAAAACAGATAAAGTATACTCATATTAAAACATATGGCAACATTCTTAAAGAAAATGCCTCAATGATTGCATGATTCTACTGAACTACTGCCTCGGTTGACCAAAAGTCTAACTTGCACAGTGCAAATGCAACTACTTTGAGCTAAAGATTAGTTTTAGAAGAAATAATATTTGCATACTCCCCAGTGACCATTCATTTTAAAACCCGAATCTAGAGGTGCAATCATTCGCAAAATCAATTATTTCATGATTATGGTACCTAGATGGTTTTCTTTTTATATTGGAGAATAAACATACTAATAACATGCACAGGTTAGGGAAAGTGATCATGGATCATCAGACTATACAAATGATCAGGACATGAAAAAGGGTTATGTATTTCACTGGTAAAAGCAATATGATTATTCGCTCTTCATTTGAAGCAGTTTATCTACAGTTCAAAAATGCTTTCAATGCTTTCACTGATTAAACTGTAAAGCATCTTTTTCATTGTCAGCAGAAGTGACCGGCATTTAATTATTAAAATAGACTCTTCTAACTATAAATAATTGAATTAATAGTTTTAAATTTAGTTTGGCTAAAATTGGTGAATTGATAAATAACTAAATAATGCAAGAATAAGAATTATCAAAACACTTTTGAGAACACAGTTCTGCTTGGAGGGCTCCATGGAGGAAGTGCCTCATTTTCAAGAAAGGGATGATGTTTCTTTTGTTTCCGTTCAATTCTTTCCTTCCTTTCTTTTTTTTCCTAAAGAGAAAATAGAAAACTATTTATATATAAATTTATATACAAATATGACCATTATTTTCAAATCAAGTTTCTTGCTGAAGAACAAAATAATCATTATAAGGTATTTAAATGTCATTTGCTAGCTTAATTGGTTATAAAGTAATTAACAGCTAGGGAATATTGCTAATTTATGAGCATACTATTAATAGGCGTTAACGCACCACTTAATTTTTAAAATATTAAAAGTGATAATATTTAAAAATTATGTAAAATAGGAAAAAAAGACCTGTAATCCCATAATTCAAAGAGAATAATTATTAGAAGTTAGTGATGACTTTCTGAGAACAGAGTCTCAGAAATAAATTTACTGGGTGCAAAGGTTGAATATGTGATGGCAGCAGAGGATACTTCACAGTGTTTAAAAATATTTGAATATTGAGGTTCATGTTTCTTTGCTTGTTATTGAGCTTGAGTACGTTTTCATTTCTTTAGTGCTTTTGTGAAGTTTTTGCTCTGTTATTTGGCTCTTCTAACTGTATGGTTACTGGTGCTTGTAATTTTTAGCAATTTACATTTTCATATAATAAATATTATCCTTGCAGCATTTTATCTACATTATTTTTAGTCCTTAATTTTTTACCAAAAAATTAATAGTTCAACCACAGACAACTAAACTGTTTAAAGAGTAATATAGTCAAAATTTGTGTACCCACTACCTGCCTTTTGAAATAAAACATGACCAATACTTGTGCAGCCCTTGTACCCACTCCCTCACCACACCTGCTTTCTCTCCACCATCCAGAGATAACCATTACTGAATTTAGTGCTTATAGTTGCAGTGCATCCCTTAATACCTTTATCACACACACGTATTCATCCCCAAACAACAAATAATTTTGTTTTGCAGGTTTTCCGAGTTTTGCAGGTTTTTTGAGTTTATGCTAAAAGGTACCATGCTATATATTCTTTTGCATCTGTCTTTTATTTATGACCATATTTCTAAGATCCATCTATATGGAGCTGTAGCTCTCGTTCATTGATGCACAGAATTCCAGTATATCAACATATCACAGTTTACTAATCAATTTTGGTGTTGAAGACATGATGTTCTAATGTTTTTTCCACACAAAGACAATGCTGCTGTAAATATATCCCTGTTTGATTCCTTGTGCTTACAAGCCAAGATTTTCTCTCCAAGTATATGCCTAGGAGTGAAATTGCCAGTTTGTAGGGTATGAATATGTTCGAATTTGCTGGACAATAATGATTTATTCTCCAAAGTTGTAGGAAATTACCCTCCAGCCGGCAAATATACTGATTTTTTATTAGTAATATGCTGTATTCTATTGTTTGGCATTTTATATTTAATGTTTAAATCTTCTGAAGTTTGTATTGCAGTAAAGTAATTGTTCGAAGTGATTTTATGTCCAAATGTCACAAATAATCCCAATTGTTATTGCCTCACATCCATTAATTTGTGTTCCTTTATTATATAGTACATCCTTACAGGTAATAGGTTCTGAAGCTATTATTCTACTTGTACTATACTATAATTTGTGCTCATTCATTCAATGTTAAGCACTGAGATCTTACTCTGGGTCAAGCAGTATACAGGGAGCCATGCATGAAGTGATTATAAAATACAAACACACAGGTTACTGTTCCTGTTCCTTAGGGAACTTTCAAAATCAATGGTTAATAAACAAGTACATAAACAACAGATAATTCCAAACTGTGTGAAATTCTATGAAACATATAAATAAGCTGTTGTGATTGATAAAAAATGAAAGGAAGTACTTACTTTCAAAGAAAAGTGGATTCAGGGAAAGTCACTTTGAGACGTGATGGGTAAGAGGAGCCACTGGTGATGTGCACTGAGGGGAGGGCACCCCACACAGACAGAAGAGTGTGTGTGAGGACTCTGACAAGTGGGGAAAACTTGGGATGGGAGAGGAAGCCAGAGAGCCAGTGTGAATAAAGCCTGGCGGGAGATGGGAGCGGGGTCCAGATGAGAATGACAAGGTATACGTGTAAGATCAGACGGGGCCTGGCAGGCCATGGTAACATTTAGAACACAGGTTTGGGGAAAAAAAAAAAAAAAGAGCTGTCAACAGGTGATTTGGAGAAGAAAGGCAGAATGCTGAGAGGTAAACCGGGGAACATGGCAGCAGAGGAGGAGACAGCTCAAGTGGAAGGGGAAATCGACTGTGCAGAATGCCCAGAGGTCTAGGAAACAGGGCAGAAAAGAATACATACCATAGTCTAGATGCTCTGGCAAAATCGTAACTCTCAAAGTTTAGTTTAGTTTCAGAAAAGGGATAAGATGGGGGTTTACTGAGGATGAAAAGGATATGAAGAACTAAGGAAGTGTAAACAAACTTTCCAGAAGTTTAGCTATTAAAAAAGATGAGGATCATAGCTGGAGGGAAATGAAGAATTAAGAGAGTTTATTTTTATTAAGATTACTTATCCTGAGACTTGATGGGAATAATCCAGGAGGGTAGGAGAATGCAGATTCACAGGAGAATGAAATGGTAAATTCATATTTCATTGCTTGATTGGTACAGTCCTGCTTCATATTATTTTGAAAATATTATCTTCCATCGTCTCACATTTTTATTATACCAGGTGAATTTTAGAACCATTTCGTTTCCCTGCTATACTCCCTTCCAAGAAATGACTGAGTATCTGAGGATTAATATGAAATCTAAACAATGATCTAGGAATACTTGAAATGTTAATAGCATTTGGCCTTTCATCCTGCAGCTTGGACTGTCTCTCCATTTCTTCAAGTTTCTGCTAAAACTATAAAGTTTAGTGGTTTCCTTGTATTCCAAAGAGCAGTGGTGTCACGGAACACTTGGACAACCCTGCCTCTGCAGGCTGAATGGCTTGGGAGGAGTGGTATTTGGTAAATTATTAGGTGTCTATGCTTCTTTCATCAGTACATAAATGGAATTGATAATATCACAAGAAGAATATGGTAATGTAAGGTTCCATTAACATGCAATTATTCACATACAACAGAAGGACTGAAGAGAGGTGTGAAATTTTCTTTTTGTCTTAACATTTTGCTCTTCGTAATGAGAATGTTTTCATCTTTGTTATTTCTAATAAACAGAGAACCTCCTTTCAGAATCCTAACTGAGAAAATAAAAGCTGTAATTGGACCACGGTCAATCATCTTATTACTTTAGAGAGAGGCAGGCCCTCTAGCTAGGTGAAAGAAAAGCAGTGACCATGCTGTGTCCTCAGAAACTGACTGAAAAAACCTCACTGTCCATTCCATTTAACATAGGGAGAGAGAGGAACTGGAAGCAACCTTGAGTTTGCTGGCAGGTGCTAAAAAGTTAGGGCAGAAAATAGGCAATTAATTATCAACCTTAATATCAATTTACATGAATCAATGTTATCTTGAGTAATAATTAAAAGAGGTTTCTTAAAAAGTCCTCTTGTCTGTTGTTTGTTGGGGTCTGAATCTTTTGCTTATTTTCTTATTAAAGGTAACTATGAATTAATCTGGGAACCAGCTTGAAGAAGCATCTTACCTGATCTTTGGCTACAATTTTCACTTAAAACAGTGACCCATCAATTGCTCACTCCCCAAACTAGGTTGTACATCAAAATTTTGAGATGTTACTTTACATGAAAATTGAAGTAATTAGCTCTTCTGTATAGGGGTATTTTTCCATTCTCTCTGCAAACGAATTTCAATAAGAAATTGGTAAGATGGGGAACAGAGCTGTAACATGTTGTACATGGATTTTTTTTTAGGTAGAGCTGTATTGTAGGGATATATTGTATACCAAAACAAGTTATTTTGTCTTAAGTCTTTGATGAGTTTTTATTTTCCAGAGGATTGATTAGAATGAGAAAGTGACTAACCACTGTAATGAAACATTGTGTACCTAACTATGACTTAGTCACTAAGGAAATTTTATCTCAATTTCAAGACAATGTGAAAATAAAACTGAAAACTGAAACATTTACATTCAGTTACTACTCTAAAAGATACTAGCAGAATTAGCATACGTCTCCTTAATATAAGAAGATTTTTAATTTTTCTTAGAACAAAGCATTATTTAAGAGTTTAATCTAAGGAAATCATCATAGAACACTACTATCCTCATTCAAATGACTGAACCAATTTTGATCGCCTTATTACTGTTTATCTGCATGTATTTAGCATTATAGCAGTACTAAAGTCAACACATAAACAACAATAAATTCTGTTGGTATTTTTATTAGGATTGCATTAAATTTGTAAATTACTTCAGGGAAAACTGACATCTTTATAGCATCATTATAAGATTGTTTCTATACAAGGACAGTTTTGTTCTAATTTCTCAGGTATTCATTTGTGTCCTTCAGAAGTTTTCTCTATATTGGTACTGCACATTTCCTAAGTTTATTCCTAAGTGTTGCATCTTTTTATCCTATCTTTAAATAGCCTGCTTTGGGTCCTGTGTGTGTCTCTAGCTACTACTGATTCTAAAATTTATGTGGAAAAAAACCCCCCAAGAATATTCAGAAATACATTGAATGAAGAGTTATGAAGGGAGATTAACCCAAACATATATGAAAATATATAAAGTCCTGACGATGAAACAGTGTTGTACTGGAGTATGTACAGTGAGATTGACCAATGGAACAGAAAGTTAAGAAATAAACAGACCTGAAAATATGGGAATGATCTAAGGTATCATACAATAAAGGCAGTACCTCAAATCAGTGGGTAAAAGTTGTGTTTTATGAAAGATGCATTTGGAAAAAATAAAGATGGAATCATATTTCCCATCATACACTAGGATAAATTCTAAGTGGAGCAAATGTTAAAATGTTAAATATAAAATCATAAAGTTATTAGAAGAAAAATGGGAGCTTTGACCCTAAGTTTTGGAGAAAGTCCTTTCAACTACACCTGAAAATCAGAAGCCATAAAAAAAGACTGACAGATTTGACACCTGAAAATAAAATAAAATTCTTCATGGAATAAAATGATATAAGACTTCCCTGGTGGCACAGTGGTTAAGAATCCACCTGCCAATGCAGAGGACACGGGTTTGAGCCCTGGTCCAGGAAGATTCCACATGCTGCAGAGCAACTAAGCCCATGTGCCACAACTACTGAGCCTGTTCTCTAGAACCCGTGAGCCAGAACTACTGAGCCCGCGTGCCACAACTACTAAAGTCCATGCACCCTAGAGCCCATGCTTCACAACAAGAGAAGCCACTGCTATGAGAAGCCCACACATCACAATGAAGAGTGGCCCCTGCTTGCCGCAACTAGAGAAAGCCTGTGTGCACAGGCGAAGACCCAATACAGCCAAAAATAAATAATAAATAAATAAATTTACTAAAATAATGATATAAGCAAAGTTGAGAGACCAAAAATACAATGGGAAAAAATTTGTAACTCATATCAGAAATGGTAGGCTAATTTCCCTAGTACATAAAAAAGCTTCTAGAAATCAGTAAGAAAAAGACCAACGAAAAAATGTTCAGTTTATGAATTGATACTTTACAGGAAAAATAATATAAATTATCCTCACACAAATGAAAGGATACTCAAGCTCAATCCTAACCAGAGAAATGCAAATAAAAAAATACTCTGGATGACATTTTTTTAACTTGCTGATAGACATGAATTCAAAAATCTTTGATAAGAAACCCTACTGGACCCTAAGCCCTGTGGAGAAATTTTGCACTTTTTGATTGCTGAACATGTGAATGTGTTAACTATTCACATAAAGTACTTATGCATCTGAAATGTATTACTTATTTACTTATTCAAAAATAAATGAATAAAATATATATTTATATTGATATTTTAAAATAGAAAACAGTATTTTGCTTGCCATCACTGAAAAGTAACTATAAACGTAAGTACATTGAAACAAAGAATATAAAGTCCTGCTAGATATCATTTCTCCCAACGTTCATACTTGATTGCTTTCATTAAAAAACCACTTAAATAAGACCTTCTCCTCGAGGTCATCAGAAAGATCAAAAGAAAATAAAAAATGGAATAACTTTCTCATTAAATACAATTTTACTGTGTGTCAGGACCAAGTTCCACCTAAATTAACCTGGTATACCTTCAGTAATACACTTGTCAGTACACTTTTTTATAATTTTAGGTAGGAGAATCATTGCAAAGGATGAATGGGCATGACTGGTAAGTGACTAAATGTGGGGATGCAGGTAAGGAACATTATTATGACTAAAGTTTTAAGCCTGAGTGTTTTAAGGAATAGTAGAATCATTAATAGAAATGATTAGATCAAATAAATTATGATATATGTAGGAGAGAATGAATTCAACAAGGTAGCTTCCAGGTAGAAATGGTCAGTAGGCATGGGACAAATAGAACTAGAATTAGGGACAGAAAAGTCAGAACAAGTACATTTAAAAGACACAGTGCATTAACAAATAACACCTACCAGCCATTTTTCATATTCATCAAGAGCTTGTTTATCTTTAGCTTTTTTCTCAGCTCTTTTCAGTTCTTCTTTTCTTTTCTCATTTATTTTCTCTTTTTCCTTTTCCTTGAAAACAGCTTCCTTTTTTTCATTCCTATGTAGGATAGTCAAAACACTGGCAAGTTAAAGGAGAATATATAATAAAGATTCCCTAATGTGTCTTTGCAATAATGAGACTAAGTGCATTAGTAACATTCAAGTAAATGAATTTTAGAAAAGCCTAAAGTGTTACTAATTTAAGATCTATCAAAACATTTATTATTTTGGATTACCATTTTTCAATAGCAGTTACGTTATCTTTCCTTTTCTCAGCAACAGTTTCTTCCTCTTTCTGTTTCTTTGCTCTTTCATATTCTTTCTCTTTTTTACTTTTCTCTTTAAGATATTCCATCTTTTTCTCTTTCCATTTTTCTAAAGACTGAAAAAGTTCAGTTACTTTATTTAATGTGAATATAATAAAATAGTAAAACCACAGTTAATCATTAATTTTCAAATATTTTAAAAATAATTAAGATATTCAAAACCATTGCATACTTGCAGTGCTTCTCTTTTTCTCACAGCATTTTCTTCTTCAGTTTTCTTCTTGGTTTTTTCCTCAAGCCTTTTTTTTGCAGCTACCTTCTTTGCTTCCTTTTCTTTCATGACTTTCCAGGCCTCAAATGATGCTAAGGCTTCTTCTCTCTTAGCAGCTCTTTTCTATTTTGGAAAAATAATAGACAGTAATATGTATATGTATAAATAGACAAATATAGATAGATATAGATATACATACATTCATTTTTTTAATTCCCTTCATATTCATCAAATTAGGTTTCAAAGCAATCTATTTAAAATAGATTTAGAGAAGTTAATTGATAAAGAATGTTATCTGAATTATTCACTGCATTTTAAAATGTCCTTTCTTAAACATTTATCAGATATTGATCTACTACCATGTATGGGAAGGAATTTTTTTTGGAAGTATACTGAACAAATGCTATGAAAATAAACTGTAAAAGGCTAATTGGTACTGCAAAGTGTTCATAATGCAATATTGCACTAAAAGAAAAATATCAGGAAAGTTACAGGCCAGAAAGGTAAAGTTATATACTTTACCTTTCTGGCCTGTAACTTTCCTGATATTTTAACTTTAACTTTACCTTTCTGGCCTGTCAGAGTAAGGTAAATTGGTCAAGTCACACAGTAAACTACAGATCTGTGCTTTAACCCTGAGTTTTGACTGACATCAGAGCATAAAATTCTTACTGCATAAACATATCCCAAGTGTTGAAAACATGTGCCAGATTAGAAAATATGTAGGTGAACATATAGCAAGTATGTTATTACTTTACTTACTTCAATCTAATCCCATAATATTCTATGTTTGCCTTATAAAATATTGCTTAGCATTAAATGATATAAAGCTTTATTATAGAGATAACATAATTTAGAAGTAAAAGTATGAGCTCCCTCACTGAGTTGTGAAGAGCAAATGAGGTGTCTGGCGCTGACTGTGGCAGGTAATGCTGCAAAGGCAGTGCCAGTGTCCAGGCACGTCCCCTGCAGGGCTGCTCCACACAGTGCTGTGCGCTGGGGAAATATGTTTCTATCCATGGTAGTATTAAAAGCACAATGGGGGCTTCCCTGGTGGCGCAGTGGTTGAGAGTCCGCCTGCCGATGCAGGGGACGCGGGTTCGTGCCCCGGTCCAGGAAGATCCCACATGCCGCGGAGGGAGAGGCCACAACAGTGAGAGGCCCGCATACCGCAAAAAAAAAAAAAAAGCACAATGAAGGGTTGTTTTTATTTTCTTTTGTTTTTTTCAGGGATTTTACTTTAGAAGATAGGAAAGAACTGGACCATGTTGTAGGAAGGAGTTAGAGGCAGAAGGTGAAGTACAGGAGAGACTGAAATGAGAGCCCAGCTCCAGTCAGTGGGAAGGATAGGGGCAAATACTCAGGTAGAGGCTGGTCTTGAAGATACATACAAAACTCAAGATAGAAAAGGGGAAAACTGAAGGTTAATGTCTGATGACCCTTTATATTCCTGGCTAAGTTGTAATATCAAAGTCAATTTTTAATAATGAAATAGGTACATGGTCACAAGAAAAAATAAGTTCATAATCAGTAGTGCCAAAGCTATTGCTCACATATAAATAATAAAAATCTCTGTGTATCCATGTTTTCATGTAAAACAGTTATATTTATATCAAACTAAAAATGTATAAAGTACCAGAGAAATAAAATCAGAAATCAATTCTTTTATATACAATTTATTTCACCATTTAAAAATCAGTTGATTTAAAAATATTAAACATTCAGACTATTTTACTGACTTAAAAATCCAGAATATTTTTTACTTCTATATTCAGAATACCTGTTCATTTTGAATCCTTAAGTTTTCACTTTCGATTCTTTTAATTCTGTGCATTTCATGTAAATAAACATTTTTCTTTTCTAACCACTCCTGTGGGAACAAGAAAAAGGCTATATGATATTCAAAGTTTTGCAAATGAATTAGAATTCTTATTTCTGAAATATATGATTAAAACTTTAAAAAAGCAAAACATAAAACTTATAGATTTTATATGTACTAGTATCATTCTTTTTCTGATAATATTCTAATATGTAAAGATGAGCAAGAATTAAGAAAATCATGTGTATATATGATTTATATATGTGTAATATAATGTGTAATGTAATGACTACATATATTAACATTTTCTCTGAAATTCACGTGGACAATTTTCCAAAGTGTACAATATTCTGTACAACAATTTTCCAAAGTGTACTATATTCTGTACAGCTATATATACTAACATTTTTCTCGGAAATTCACATGGACAATTTTCCAAAGTGTACTATATTCTGTACAACAAATAAGACAAAAAAAAAAGACTTCTTTTTTGGAATTGTGAAAAAATTAGGACAGCTTTCTTCTATGTAAGTTTAACTCAAATACAGAAAGTCTTAGGAAAGAAAAAAAAATTAAAACCCTTTTTGTTCATAACTATATAAACTTAAAGGAGAAAAAGTATAGAACATAGGTGTACCTCAACTACATTTTGCTTTTGCTGTATTTTTATCAATTGCCATGGCATATTCTCTTTCTTTAAAAACAACTAAGATCAGTTAAACAAAGCCTAGAAGGAGATAATTTAGTATACATATAAAAAAAAAAAGCTTTGGATTGCTCAGGTATTATAAAGGAAATAAATTAAACATTAAATCATCATCTCTGACAGGGTCATTTTACTTCCTGATAAACAAACCTTATGTAAGTGATTAATTCTTCTAATTTTTTAAAAAAATATTTTCCTTTTTACCTGATAAATAGCTGCCCTTATGTTATCTGCTCTGGCAGGTTTTGTACTCTGTTTCTGTGAGGGCTTTTGGTCCAAGACTCTCAAAGTCCCCAAATAGTGAGAAGTGGGAACTGTCAATGGAGTTCTCCTTAGAGAACCAGGTTTCCTTAAGAACTCAGAGGTCACTAATCTGAAAAGATCCAAATGAATCAAGATAAACTATTACAACTCCACTTGGTAGAGACAGATTCATTAGATTTTGCAAATACTATATTTGAAAACTACATCATAATTTAATAAATTATAATTACTTTGAAAATGATGTGTTCTTAGTATACAAAGACCCCTATTCAACCTAATTTAAATTTTATTACTTAAAGTTATATAGCTTCAATGCAATTTTTCTTTTAAGGTTTTGTAATTAAAACATTTTTAACAAACATGGACTCAAGTTACATGGGAAAAGACAATATTAATAAGTAGGTTTTAATAGTTTCTTATGTTATTTTGCTACATAAACCATCTTAAATATAAAGTTAGACTAGTAACCTCTATTTCAGGGTTGGTGGGAAAATCTGGCCCCCCATCTATTCTGGTATATAAAGTTTATTGCACCCTGGCTTTTTCATTTATTTGCATAATGCCAACAGTGTCTTCCCTGCTACAATAGCAGAACTGGGTAGTTACAACAGAGACCATATGGCCTACAAGACCTGACATATGTCCTAACTCACGAATTTACAGAAAATGTTTGCTGACCCCTGTTACATTTGACTAATGATAATTTAAAAGATTCAGAAGGTTTTGAATAGCATTTATGAATTCTTATCATTTTAATAAACCAACTTAGTCCATAGAACCTCTAAGTTTAAAGTACAATTTTTCATGTGTTGGACAAAGACATTTAATAGAGAAGGTGAATGCTGGACTTCAGCTTTATTACCACTGTATATCTTCTGTCTCAGGAAAAACAGGAGAAAGAAACTATATCCCAGGAGCAATGTAGAACATAGAGGATCCTTAATCAATTCCTTTTTATAAATGAATATATTCAACTAGGGGGATTTACCATGAAGTAACTACTTCATTCTTCTCATATGAAGAAAATTAAGTAACACCAAATGAAATTTACTGTACAGAAGTTAAACTAAAACTAGTTTTCTTGGAATGTAAACCCATAACTGATGGAAAATGATAACGTTATTACCTGCCAGATGCATTGGATGCTCTATTATTTGTTGACTTTTTATTCTTCATATTTCTATCTTGAATTATTTTCTATTAAATAGAAAAAGCCAAAGATGGATTACTCACTGTATCGATCAGTTAGACTTAGAGGCCAATCTTCCAGTAAATCGATGTTTTTTAAGCATCTACTATGTGTCAAGTATAGCTGGCACCAGGAACAAACAAGGATATTACATTTTAGGGAGGTTGACTGGCAATAAACACGTAAACTAATGTCACTCACGAAGGAGATAAACTAGGGTCCAGTGACAGTGACAGAGTGGAGTTGACGAGCCACAATAATGAATTTGGTCAGGGAAGGCCTCCCTGAAGGCTCGACATCAGAGCTCAGACAAATGATGAATAACAAAGGGCCACATGATGTTCTATGGAGAGCTTGATAATTTTGAGAAACCAAAAAAGGTGAAAGATGCTGAAGCACAGTGAATGGCAGGGAAAGCTGAGGAGTATAAGGTCCGGGAAGAATCGTATAAGATCTCCAGTGGTGAGGAGTCTGCTTTTTACTCCATGGGGAGAATCCAACAAAGAGACCTTAGAGGGGAATGATTAATCAGACTTCAGATCACTCAGTAGAGAGTAAGAGTAAAGCCAAGGATTCATTCAAAAGAAATATGCTATAATCTTACTTGTTATATATAAATCACCTGTTCTAATTTAGAATTACCTCTGTTAAACATTTCTAAGACCTGTCTATAAATTCCAGAATACCCTTCTTCCTTTTAAGGAAAAACTTTTCTACTTTACACGGACAGATGGGTGCTAACACTAAAGTGAGAGCAGATGTAAACACATCCCTAACTTGGCATTAGAGCTTTTTCGTAAGGAAACTGGTTAAGGACAATATACCTGGAATGTGGCTTAATGAACCTTCTCCATAAAATTTAATGAAAATTTAATACTCTGTTTATAAAAGTCCTGTTCAACCACAAGTTTTCAGCTGTTATCTTCCCTAGTAATAAGTATACATAGCCACCAATTAACTGCAGGAGAAACTGCATAAAGAAAATTTAGGAGAAATAGGGCTTCCCTGGTGGCACAGTGGTTGAGAGCCCGCCTGCCGATGCAGGGGACACGGGTTCGTGTCCCGGTCCGGGAAGATCCCACATGCCATGGAGCGGCTAGGCCATGAGCCATGGCCACTGAGCCTGCGCGTCCGGAGCCTGTGCTCTGCAACGGGAGAGGCCACAACAGTGAGAGACCCGCATACCACACACACAAATAAGAAAATTTAGGAGAAATAAAGACTAAAAATGCTCCCCATAAATTTTAACAGTATAGTACTCTGGTGCAACGTAGTGTAGGGACAAGTAATCCTACATATCACAAATCTGGTTCTCAAGGTAATAATAATAATATTCCTGATAATGATCCTGTCCATCCATTTAAATAAGTATGGATGCTAATAAACTTTTCTTAAAGATTTTCATTAAAATTTATAAAATATTTTAAAATGATATCCAAAGGAATATCCTTCACTAACTCAAAACCTTAGAAATTATTCCAGACAGCTGCATTTTTATAACATGAAGACCTACAGAAACATACCCACTTCTGGGTATGTATTTCTGAAACATTTAAAAATATATTATGATCATATACTTCTGTTAACTTTTAATGAAATGTTGGGTTTTATTATTTTCACTGCAAACCTTCCCTGAAGTTAAAATTCTATTGAATAAGAATCACTTGACAGTATAATACCATTATTTCCACGAATAATTCAGATGTACCTAACATGGAAGATAAAATATTTAAAAGTTCTATTTTGAATTTTAAGCTGTAGTATAGAAGGTACAATTTTATATAAATACCTTTGCAGACTCAGTGCATAAGATACTCTGAAGTTGAAACAGTGGTGGATCATCAACTGTTAAGTTACCATTCATAATCAGTTCAGCTTTCTCCTTTTCTTCTTCAAGGTCATCAGTAGTCACTTGACTTTCCTTGGGTTTCTCAAGTGTAGTAACAAAGTCTATCAAAACTGAGTTCTCTTCATTTTCAACTGATTTCAAGGAATTATGGTTTTCAGTGCATTCTTCATTCTGATCTATTTTGTGACAGAGTAACAGAACTAAATCTCCCTTCTGAATTAATAAGGTGGATAACAGATTCATTTGCTTTCTGCTAAATGAAAACTGTCTATAATCTCTTTCTTGCAAAATAATAAATGGAGAAAACTATCATATTCAACTTGAATAAACTTTTTTCCCAAGTGAGCTACAAAAGAAAAAATGGCTACTAAATCTACTAAAGCATTTGACACACCTTAGAAAATGGAATAACAACCCTAAACCATAGACATGCCACAAGCCCTTGTTGGTGTATAAACCAAGTAAGTGAAATGGCAATATCTATTCTATTCAAAAGCCTGTGTTTCTTAGCTGGAGCAAGAGGCACAGATTTCTAAGATACTACAGTTACTAGCAATGCACTTATAATATTGTACAGGTGTAGAGAGGACCAAGAATCAATGCAGTTCTAGAAGAGGCCACAACACAGAGAATAAAGCCATCCTTTAGAGTTTTACTCCCACTAAGATGCAGTGTTGCCTCTGATACCAAAAGGGCAGGAAAGGAAGGCCTAGTATTTACCCTCTCAGTGCTCAAGGGACAGGCTTAAGCTCTGGCATGGAGGATTCAGTTTTGCTTTTACAGAATTGCTTCTATTATTCTGATTCTACCACACTTTAGAATGTTCAACAGAAAATCAGTGCTTTCTGCGTTGATCACCAACTTTCAGTTCTACCAGGATCCACCTACTGGCCAACCTGTATCTTTACTGTCGAAGTTTTAATTATGAGGCTTTCATTCCAGCCATTTCTGGGGAACTCATTTTATATCTAGGTAAGCTAGATATAATATCACTTTATAATTCCAGTTGTACATTCATATTTGGAGACTACTCATGATTCAAAGTATCATTAATGGATTCTTTAGAGCTGCTAATCAAAGTACTCAGTGAAAAGAACAAGGACTTTGGAGCAAAAGATTCAAATTATGGCTCCATCACTGACCTCGGGTATGTTTCCCAATATCTTTGCACTTCAGTTTTTCTCATCCGTAATATGACAAAAGTTATACTACATAGTAAGCACTTAATAAATATAAGTTATACATCCCAGTCTTAAAAACAGCTATGCCTTTAGCTCTCATTAAGTTATATGTCATAAGACTAAGGAAAGAAACAATGTTAACTACTCATACTCACTTTAACTACTCATAGCACTTACTATGTGCTAACGATGGTTCTGTTCTACGTGCTTTACATGTATTAAAACTAATTTAATTCTCACAACCACCCTACTCTTATTAAGCCCATTTTGAAGAGCAACATACAGGGCCAGAAAGGTTAGTTACTTTCTCATGTAGTTGTACCTAGATTCAAATCCAGCTTAGTCTCACTCTAAAAGTTCACCTAACCATTATGCTGACTATTGCAGCAACGCCTACATAATAATAGCTCACATTTAGTGAATACTCTACTTGTGCCAGGAATTGAGTTAGTGGCTAAAATGCATAGTATCACTTAATTTTCACAATAGCCTTATGAGATTGGTCTTATTATAACTTGGGGGATTGAGGCATTGACAGATGAAGTTCTGCATCTACAATCACATGGTTAATAAATTGTATTTTGGGGATTAAAACTCAGGCAAACACAAACATATATTGTTCCTATAACTGTGTAAAGTATTATTTCTTTTACAAATAGCATTCTAAGCAATACAGAGTTCATAAATAAAATAAGGTAGAATAATTTGATATAATCACCTGTGATGGAGGATTTTTCCCCAGATACTGGTGAAGAGGAATTTCCGAGACTTTCTTTAAGGGATGATGATGATAGACTTGTTAACCATGCATCCTGTTTAAAGAAAATGTATTTACTAGTAAGTTTAGTTCTCAAGATTTGTGGGGGGCAATAGGATTATTAAAACTACTTCATAACTCTGAAATCTGCATTATTAGTTTTCTGCTAAACACCAAAAGTAAGTCAAAGGAGGTTATAATATGCTTTACTTTCAAGCCTTTATATCTTGATCATCAATAGGTCACTAAGAGCTATTCCAGTTCTTTAACTGAAACCTCTATGTTTTCAAAACTCCTACTGCTCTAAAATCAAATCTCAGAAATATTTAAGGTAAATATTTGACATGTTTTTCTCTAAGTATATATTTTCCTATAAAGTATAAAGGAAATAGTAGGTAAAAACCCTTAGTTTCAAACAAATATTACTTGTTGACCAAATGAAAGCAATTTATAAAACCAAGTAGACAGTTACTTCCAAATATTTTAGATAAAAAACTACATAGATTTCATACACTTTAGTTTTCCTCAAAATTCCTATATCTGAATTAAAATAATTATTATATATGAAATGAAGTAATTATATTTGTGTATAAATTAAACATCTCTTTATAGAATAATACTCTAGTCTAAAGGTGATGATATTATAATGTAAGAAGTTTGATTTTGTTGCATAGATAATAAATTTTAATTTTCTTTCCCATAATATTTACAAAGAAAATTATATGTCAAAAGCAATAGAGAGAAACCATCTGGGCAGATGGCAGAAGGGCTCAAACACTGGAGTCTACCCTGAGAAGGGAAGATTTACCCAAGGAGACTTACAAGTTAGTAGCCTTTTTCCTGAGGAAATTCCCCCAACTGTGCAGCTTAGTAGAAGGCTGCAGCATTACTAAGCTGGCTTGAGGGGTCAGAAGATAGAGTTTAGGACTAGAAGATCAGGCAATAAATTTGGAGAAGAGCTGCAGAAGGCATGAACCCCAATATCTGCATATAAATCCACCTCAAACACTTGGATCATCTATGCATGGCATGGGAAAGACCTCAGAGGGTCCTGTAAAATCACAGTAGCTAGAAAGTGAAAAATCTAAGCAGAGATTTCAGTCAATGTCCATGGGAAGGGAGACAGAGCTGGGAATTTGTCTAGCCATAATATCTTTGTGCTAGAGCACATGTTCAGAGGAACATAACAGAATCCAGAATCTCTACAACATATCATTCATAATGTTCAGTAGTCAATCAAAATGTTAATAAGTAAAAAAAAAAATGGTGACACATACTCATGAAAACAAACACAACAAAAGCAGTCTATAGTAACCAAGCCAGAGATGACCCAGATGTTGCAATTAGCAAACAAGAACTTTAAAGTAGGGATTATAAATATGTTCAAGCACTTAGGAGGAGATATATACATAGTGGCTGAATAGATAGGGTACCTTATTATTAGATACAGAAAATACAAAAAATACCAATCGAAATTCTAGAGTTGAACACTACTAAAATTAAAAAAAAAAAATCACTGATAGACTTAACAGCACATCAGGAATGGTAGAAAAAGGCAGTGAACTTGAAGACAGAACAATACAACTTAATCTAAAAAAACAAAGGGAAAAAAGATTAAAGAAACATGAAAGAAATTTAGAGATCAGTGAGACATATCAAAAATTTCAATGCGCATGTAATTACAAACAAGAGGGAGGAAAATAAAACAGAAAAAAATTTTAACTTCCCATCTGCATGGAAAATATCAGTTTACAAATCCTGAAATCTTGACAAAACCCAAGCAGGATAAATATAAAGAAAACCACACCTAAGTACCTCATAGTCAAATTGTGGTAATTCAAAGAAAAAAGACTAAACCTTGAAAATAATTCTGAAAGCTGCCAGAAAAAAACAAAACATTGTATAATGAGGATAGCAAAATAAATTTTTGCTGATTTCGTAACAGAAATAATAGAGGCCAGGAACAATGGAAACCTATAAAGAGCTGGGGATAGGAGAAGGAAACTGTCAGCCAAGAAGTGTATATTCAACTAAGCCATCCTTCAAAAATGAAGATAAAGTGAATATGTTTTACATAAGAAAAGACTGAGAGAATCGATCACTGGCAAACCAAGAAATGCAAAAATAAGTTCTTAAGATTGAAGGGAAATAACACTAGAAGGTAATCTGGATCTATAGGAAGAAATGAAGATCCCTAGAAATGGTATATGTATCTAAGAAAACTATAAATGTTTATTCTTTTCTTCTTTTAGTTCTTTAAAAGTCTAAGACAGGGCTTCCCTGGTGGTGCAGTGGTTGAGAGTCTGCCTGCCGATGCAGGGGACACGGGTTCATGCCCCGGTCCGGGAAGATTCCACATGCCACGGAGCAGTTGGGCCCGTGAAACATGGCGACTTGAGCCTGCGCGTCCGGAGCCTGTGCTCCGCAACGGGAGAGGCCACAACAGTGAGAGGCCCGCGTACCACAAAAAAAAAAAAAAAAAAAGTCTAAGAAAAAAAGTTTAAAAGGCTCTTTAAAGAAACGTTATAACTCTGTGTTGTGGAAATTATATCATATGTAGGTATAATATACATGACATCAACAGCATGATGGATGAGGGAGTATATGGAACTATACTGTTACAAGGTTTCTATTTTAAATGTGAAACAATACAGTGTCAACTGTATTGTGATCATTTATAGATGCATTTTGTAATCCATAAGACAACTACTAAAAATATAACGCAAATAGGTATAGTCAAAAGGCAACAGAGAAAACTAATGGAAAACTAAAACCTACGTGATTAACTCTGAATAAAAAGGCAAGAAAGAAGTTATAGAGGAACAACTTCAATTTTAAAAAAATAGATAAAATAAATAGAAAAAAAACAGCAACAAACTGGCCCTAAGTGTACTTACATTAAATGTATATGGACTGGATTTCCCTGGTGGCGCATTGGTTAAGAATCCACCTGCCAATGCAGGGGACACGGGTTCAAGCCCAGGTCTGGGAAGATCCCACATGCCATGGAGCAACTAAGCCTGTGAGCCACAACTACTGAGCCTGTGCTCTAGAGCCCGTGAGCCACAATTGCTGAGCCCGAGAGCCACAACTACTGAAGCCTGTGCACCTAGAGCCCGTGCTCCACAACAAGAGAAGCCATCATGATGAGAAGCCCGCACACCACAACAAAGGGTAGCCCCCTGCTTGCCATAACTAGAGAAAGCCCGTGCAAGCAATGAAGACCCAATGCAGCCAAAAATAAAATAAATAAATTTATTAAAAAAAGTATATGGACTAAACAATCATAAATGGAATAATGGATTCAGAAGTAGATCGCAATTAAAAAGCAGATTGTCGGACTTGATAAAAAAGTAATACCAAACTGCTATTACAAGAGTCATTTAAAGAAAAAGATTGTTTGAAAGGAAAATTATGGAAAAAGTTATACCATGCAAATACTGAAATGTTGAAATGTCAGGCAAAACAAACTGCAAGATATGAAGCATTACCAGAGATACAAAAATTTCATAGGGCTAAATAGGGTCAAGAACTAATAATGATGAATGTGTATGTGTTTAATTACAGAGTCATGGAATGCTGACAGAACAAAAAGGAAGTACAGAGAAATTCACAAACATAATTGGAGATTTTAACACACTCTACTTAGTACATGGCAAATCAACTAGACAAAAATTCAGTAAGAAAGGAGAAGATCTGAATGACACTACCAACCATCTTGACCAAACTGAAATTACAGAACGTTATATCTAACACCTGCAGAACACACATTCTTTGTTAATACAAATGAAACCTTTCACAAGACACACTTAGTCTGGGCCATAAAAAAAAGCCCAACAATTAAAAAAAATGTGAATTCATATAAAATATATTCTTTGATCATAATAAAATTAAATTATAAATTTATGCAAGAATATATCTAGAGAAGATCTAATATGTGGAAATAAAATCATTCACCATAAAATAACCATTTGGCCAAAAAAGAGATCACAAGGAAAATTAGAAAATGTATTTAAAGGAATGATAATGAAAATAAATGGCATCAAAAAAATTGAGTGCTGCTCTCTATTTACAATAGCCCGGAGATGGAAACAACCTAAGTGCCCATCATCGGATGAATGGATAAAGAAGATGTGGCACATATATACAATGGAATATTACTCAGCCATAAAAAGAAACGAAATTGAGCTATTTGTAATGAGGTGGATAGACCTAGAGTCTGTCATACAGAGTGAAGTAAGTCAGAAAGAAAAAGACAAATACCGTATGCTAACACATATATATGGAATTTAAGGAAAAAAATGTCATGAAGAACCTAGGGGTAAGGCAGGAATAAAGACGCAGACCTCCTAGAGAACGGACTTGAGGTTATGGGGAGGGGGAAGGGTGAGCTGTGACAGGGCGAGAGAGAGTCATGGACATATACACACTAACAAATGTAGTAAGGTAGATAGCTAGTTGGAAGCAGCCGCATGGCACAGGGAGATTGGCTTGGCGCTTTGTGACAGCCTGGAGGGGTGGGATAGGGAGGGTGGGAGGGAGGGAGACGCAAGAGGGAAGAGATATGGGAACATATGTATATGTATAACTGATTCACTTTGTTGTAAAGCAGAAACTAACACACCATTGTAAAGCAATTACACCCCAATAAAGATGTTAAAAAAAAAAATTGAGTGCTGCTAATCAGTGCATTAGAGGAAAATTTATAGTTTTCAAAGGTTTTGATAGAAAGGATGAAAAGCTTAAAATGGATGGACACATTTTCTAACTTAAAGGTAAGCAAATTAAACCCAAAGAAAATAAAAGAAAGAAATAATAAAGAGTGAAAATCAATGAAATTGGAAACAAACAACAGAGAAAGCTAACAAAGCCAACACTGGTTCTTTTAACAGAGTTAAAGTTTTAACAGAACTGAGCAATGCCTATCAAAATTTAACAAGAGAGACAGAAAACACAAACTACATATTAGAAATGAAAGATGGAATGTCATGATAATTTTACTGTCATCAAAAGGATAAGGGAATATCACAACCAACTTTATAAATTCAACATCTCAGATAAAGTGGATAAATTTCTAAATAGACATAAATTACCAAACTGATGAGAAAATCTGGATACCAAATATTTATCCCCCCCCCAAAAAAAATCAAACTTAGTGTCAAAGACCTCTCCACAAAGAAAATTCTAGGCCCAGATAATTTCGCTGGTGAATTCTCTCAATTAAGGGGAAAATGATACTAAACTTTTGGTTTCATACCAAACAAACTTTTAGAAAATAAATGAGGAAGAGACATTCCCCAATTCATAGGATACTCACACCTGATAACAACATTATAAGGAAAAAATTATAGTCAACTTCCATAAATATTGATGTAGAAGTCTTAACAAAATATTAAAAAATCAAATCCCACACAAAAATAGTGTACTATGATGGACTAGATTTTATCCCAGGAATAATGAGTTAATTTAACATATAAACATAGATATATATCATCATACACACGCACACACAAATGAAAGGTGGGAAGTGAGGTTGTATCGAGAAAGAAAATGTCACCCTTTCGATACCCAGCTGTGACATTTGCAGGAAGGTAAGGCAATAGAGAGAGAAGTGCAGTGTCATGTGAAAGCTTATACAAAGTTAAAGAGGCTTCAGCATAGTTGAATGTGGATGAAAATAGACTCTTCCGGAGCCAAAGATTATAGACATAGGAGAGAGAAGGGTTGGACAAAAAATAAATGGGAAATCCCTGAAAATGTGGGCTTAAAGAAGATTCAGAGCATGGTCAGGAAAATTTTATAATGAGGAATAAGGAAAATTCAGACTATTAAAAACAGAAGTATCTAAAATACCCAACAAAGATAATAGCTCTACAATATGGGTTATGTTATAGTCATTAAGGTGAACATAGTCTCAAGATCACCCAGCAACATGGAAACACGTCATGACCTAATGTTAAGAGATTAAACCAAAAAGCATGATACAAAACATTGTGAATGTTAAGATGACAAATATTATAAAAACAAGTATAGAAAAACAGCCCAAAAGTGGAGTAAGAATAATGAATATAGTTGTCATTAGGTGATGGGATTATGGGTAGATATTTTCCAATTAAATTTTCTGTCATAATATATGTTACTTTAAAAAGTTTAGGAATACTTTTTTCTTTAATCAAGGGATATAGAATACATCACAAAGAGCAATTAAAGTTAGGTATCACTACCAGTTTGAATAGTGTTCCCTCAAAATTCATGTCTACCCCAAATCTCCGAATGTGATCTTATTTGAAAATAAGGTGTTTGCAGATGGAATTAGTTAAGATGAGAATCTACTGGAGTAGGGCAGACCCTAAATCAATGACTGGTGTCTTGTTTTAGACAAAAGTGAGGGAAGACACAGAGACCCAGGGAAGAAGACCATGGGTTGATGGAGGCAAGGACTGGAGTGACGCAGCTACAAGCCAAGGACCACCAAAGATTTCTGACAACCACCAGAAACTGGAAGAAGCAAAGAAGGATTCTTCCCTAGAGCCTTCAGAGGGAACATAGCCCTGTTCACACCCTGATATTGGATTTCTGACCTCCAGAACTGAGAGAACTTCTGTTGTTTTAAGTCATCTAGTTTGTGGCAATTTGTTACAGCAGCTACAGTGAACTAACACAATATCCACTTGACCAGATGATTTTATTAAACATAAAATAATTGTTTGGTTTTGATAACACCCTCTCTTCACCTGACTTTCAGAACAAATTAGGACATAGCACATTGAAGTCAGGCAGACTTATATCAAATTGCCAGCTTTTCTGGTAAAGCTAACCTGCAGGATAAGAGTGGAATCAGAGCCTACTGTGCTCATGCTTCTGACCTGAATTGGAGAGATTCTTCTGTTTAGTTGTGATACAAAGGACTTCCTCTGTCTGCCTTTGTACCACCTCCCAGGGAGCAGATCTTTCTCACATCAGTAACACAGAGGAGTCAGGAGAAGAAGAAAGAAGCTTAGCCAGTACTGTTTAGTTCCTTTTCTCTGATCTGCTCAAGCAGATTGTGGAGTAGGAATGTTCTTCCCATACTTATCCCTTCTGAAATGTGAGGTGGAACTTCTCTAACCATAGTGAAATGTAAAGACAGGCGGCCAAGTGTTCTTCCCTAATAACAATACACAGTAAACTCCTGATGAAGTCCTGAAGGATCACATCTACATCCCTTCTGGTATATCCCAAAAAATACAGGACTGTGCCGTGAACATTCAGTATACATTTGTTGAGTGATTAAAACCAAATGAATAAAATGACATTGGCCATAAATTATACAATTCAAAGATATGTAAATAAAAACTCTTGCAATTAAAGTGTTGCATAGATTCAAAAAGGCAAGTTTTTTTCACATTTTACTTTCTCTGAAATTGGATGCATCGTATGTTACAGTTTAGCAGTTTTCTTCTTTCTTAGCAGTACATAAAATAATGCTGTATTTTTGCTGTATCTTACGATTGAGTTTTAGATCCAATAAAATATATTTTTAAAAACTTAAAATTATTTCCTTATCAATTGCTGAAGGAATCATGTAACACATACACACATGCACGCTCACACACAAGTATTCTTTTTCTCATAATCAGATGCAAAAACCTGAATTAGAAACACAGTTTAGCAGTAGCGCTAACCTCAGGGTCAAGGTTTTCAGAGAATGCATTTTTCTCAGCTTCTGGTTGTCTGCCATTCAGCCTTGGGAGGAATGAAGGTGCAGAATATGCCTCTAATTCTTCATGGAGGGCAGTGTCTTTGTCTTCTCCTAGCCTGTCTTTCTCCTCCCTGTGGCTGTGCTTTTTCAGCATGCTCCTTGGCCGAGGTGAAGGCTTAAAGTGGTTGTCTGCTTCAAGGCTGCTGTTATTTTCTGCAGAAAAATACAATGTTTTAATGCATTAAATAAAATTTAATACACTAAAAAATACATTTTTAAAATGACTATGGCTTCTCCTACACCGCAGGTGTCACCACACTTCCCTCCTGTGCCCAAGCACCTTGGCTTTCTATCCTGGAGAGTCTAGAAGAAGCCCACACCCTTCTCTACACAGAACTCCAGAAAGTACAAGTAGGTGATAGTTCATAATCAAATAATTTTTTTTAATGGCTGCCATCCTGGAAGTAACTAGTATACTTCACTTTTGTGAGTAAACTCATCAACTCTCATAGTATTAAAAAAAATTTTTTTTTAACAAACAAAACCAAACTGCTTCAGTTTCAGGCTTTATAAAATGAGGCAGTTCATCCATCAAAACCTTTATTGAGTATCTGCTGCCAGGCCCCATACACATCACTCACATTAATGGACCTCAGAATCAAGACACTGGCAATGGCCCTGTCCAAGGATTTTAGAGGTTGGGAAAGGAGACGATTCTAAACAAACAAAATTATAAGACAAAGGTAAGTGCTGTTACATGTATAAAGATGATGTCAGTACAGGGAGTAGAAGAACCAAATATCCCTGGAAGGAGGAACAGACAACTGGATAACTTGTGAGCTGCTGTTCTCTGAGTCCATAAAACCTCTCCAGCAGTTATTAAAATTTCTCAGTTACTATTTCATCACTTCTAAGTTTAAAACAATAATCTAATGCTGGTATACTTCCAGCCCTCAAAACATGATAAGAAACATTTTCCATGAACTTTTCCCTAAATTTTACCTGTTATACATATCCATCTCTCCATTGTTCTACCAATGTATTCTTCTGATGAAACTTCAAAACTGAACTAATTAATACCTTTATCCTTTTTATCTATAAGTCGAGTTATAAATCCTGCTAGAAGATTCTACAACCATAGGTAATTGGAACCACTATAAATGTTTCATTACCAATTTTAGGTATGTCCTAAACTCTGGTCAAATGTCCAATCCAAAATCCAAGAGTCATCTTAGATTCCTCCCTCAAAATCCAAAGAATCACAATACCCTATCCATTCTACTTGCTAAATTTCTCTCTCATTTATCCCACTTTCTACAACCCCACTCTCAGTTCCTCATCCACTCTTGCCTAGATTACTGCCTCAGTGATATTTATAAAACACAAATCAGATCACATCACTCCTCTCCACAAAATTTTTCAATGGCTCCCCATCAGCCAGTCTTACAGAATAAAAAGCTCATTGCCTCTGAACAATATAAAATGTTTCATGGTTTTGTCTCTGGCTACCTGTGCTGCCTCATCACTGACACACCCACTTAGTAATCTGTCCTGAAATGCTGGGCTCACTGTCCTTCTGCAGCTGTGCCACATGCCTCCTGCCACCAGAGCTTGCCACCCAAGCTCTCCCTCTGCCTAGGATGTCCACTTCCTGTTTCTCCTCCTGAAAAATGCTTGCCTGTCTTTGGAACCTCAGTTTAAGCAGAATATTGTATAATGCCTGGTTTTGAGTCATTTTTTTTATTGTGGTAATAACACTTAATAGGAGATCCACCCTCTTAACAAATTTTCAAGTGCATATTACAGTATTATTAACTAAAGGCACAATGCCAAAAGGCAGAGCTCTAAAACTTATTCATCTTGCATAACTGAAACTTCACATCTGTTGACTAGCAACTCTCATTTCTCTCTCCCTCCAGCCCCTCATAACCACCATTCTACACACTCTCTGTATGGGGTTGCCTATTTCAGATATTTCATATTTGAATCTTGTTCTGACACTTATTAGCATTGTAAACTTACACGAATCAGATAACTGTCACACACTCCAGTTTTCCTATAGGTAGAATTAGCTAAGATTTGCTAAAGTTCTCATGGGACTTGAGTAAGATAATACATACAAAGCACACAACACAGTGCCTGACACATGGGAAGTGCTCAATGAATATCAATGATTGTATAGACATTTCCTGTTCTGGTTTGTCCACCACTCCTGTTTTCTTTTTGGGTAGCCTCTCCTCCTTTCTATCCATGTGATTCTGTGGGTTAATAAATATCTCCTCCATACCTCAGTGAGAATGATGGGCATGTGATGTAGCCCTCTCCTTCCTGTGCAGCTTATCACAGAAACTTCATTTCCCCTGACCACAGCAGGCAGTCAGGAGGTCAGGATTTTTCTACTTGGAGTTGGTGGATATGCCTTTAAGGCCATGGAGCTGGAAGGATGTGATTTAGAGACCACTAGTGGCATTCTCTGCTGCCAAGTGAAGGGCTGTCTGAGACAAAGAAACCAAATGACAGAAAAATGGACCAAGGGATGGAATTAATGGGGCAGTGACAGTGCAGGAGAAGAGAATGAGAGGGTCAGGGAGGGAGGACAAAAGTAAAAAGAGAGAATCCTGATGATATAGAAATACCGATTCTCTACACTTAATCACACCTAAAGCAAGGACTTCTGACATCCATGCTCAACACAGGGATAAACTCTTTCCACTGATGTTTGAATTGGGTCATTTGCATCTGAGAGTCCTGACTACAGGTATTATTATTTGTCAGTTATAGCTATTGACACCAGCTCCTCTAGGAAGCCTTCCCTGATGCCCTCAGGTAAATTTAGATGCCCACTTTCCTGTGTTCTTACTATACCTTTTATACACCTTCCCACCAAATTGTAAAGTCTTTGCTATGGTCTGAATGTTTGTGTCTCCACCCAATTCTTATGTTGAAATCTTAACCCCAAAAGTGACGTATTAGGAGGTGAGGTCTTTGGAAGGTGATTAAGTCATGAGGGTAAAATCTTCATGAATGGGATTAATGCCCTTAAAATAATGCTCTACAAAGTTCCTTTGCCCTTTGCACCACATAAAGATACAATGAGAAGCCTGCAACCCGGAAGAGGGCCCTATCCAACCATGTGAGCTCTGTGATTTCAGACTTCCAGCCTCCAGAACTGTAAGAAATAGGTTTCTGTTGGTGATAATCTACCCAGTCTGTGGTATTCAGTTACAGCAGCCCGAACGGCCTAAGACAGTATTGAAGGATTGGTACTAAGTCTTTGTAATGCCACAGTGATAGCTACTATCACAGTGCTTGTAACAGTGAAACATATCGTACCCACAATAAATATGTGGGATAAATAAGATGATCTGCTTATGAACAAATGCTGAATAATAAAATGAATAGTAAAAGCATTTATAGAGTACTTAATTTATGCCAAGATTGCTCTAAGCACTTCAAATACATGAATTTAACTTAATTGCCTCAACCCCCTAGTGGTGGTTCAAATATTGTCTCCCTTTTACAGGTAAATAAAATGAGGAACAAAGAGCTCATGTGCCCATAGTCATAAACTCTAGTTTGTGGGATTAAAGCAGGAGCACCCAGACTCCAATGCTAATGTAGTCAAGGTTCTCCTGCTTTAAAGTTAAAATAAAAACAGCATAACCTGTAAAAATTACTTTCTACAATCACTACCAATGTGACCACTACCTGATAAAAGTGAAAGAGTTTGATTATTGTACTAGTTACAGCAGACAAGCAAGAACAAAGGAAACTTTCAGGTTCTAATATTTTTAGAAAGCATTAAGTGATACTCAGCAATATCTCACCACATTAAAAATATTAAGTTCTAAACTCTATAAGAAAAAAAAGTCTAAAAATTTAGAGAAGAATAAAGCTAAGCTCATTAACCACTTTCCTTCTTTAATGAATGAATTATTCATTTAAACATTCAAATACTTAACGAATTCTACATGCCAGGCACTAACCAGCAGCCTCAAGTTTTTTCTTCAACTTGAATAACCTAGGAATAATGATTTTAATATATTTTATACCAAAATTCCACTTCCAGAAGCATCATCAAGTTTTCAGAAAGAAAAAAAAAATACATCTATACATTATCAAAATGTTTTATTTTACAATCAAATGTAAATGATTACTTGTTTTGGTAATTTTTTTATCCTACATATACTGAATTGCAAATGGTTAATGATTGTTTAAAAATACAGTATTGCACATTTAGAATCCTGAGCTATCTTGTGGTCAAAATACAGTATTTCTCTAGTTATTTTAATTTGTCACAGGTTTTAAAAAAGATATTAAATGGGTGGATTATTGCTGATTATCTACCATAAAGTTCTAATTATGTACTTCTATCTATATCAGACTAATTTTTAGCTTCTATAACATGCTCACATTTTCTTATTAACCTAATGAAAAGCTTTTTAGAATCAGGACAAATAGGATAAACGTAATCCATAAAAATAGGTTTTTAAACTCAACTAAGACTAGGAAACACTGCATATTCTTTCTTGAAGATTTACCGTGCATATGTCTTTATTAACAGTTCCAAGAAGTTCATAAAGAAATTGGTTTAAAATTCCTATAACTCTGTGTTTTCCCCTCAATACCAATGAACAAACTGTGGAACATACTTTGGGAAATGGTGATGTAATGGATTATTCACTCTTTGATTACATTTCCCTTCTCTCCATTTTTGATTTTACTCAGTACACTGGGAAGGTACATTTTAGCAAGTTAATTGTGTTTCATTAGGCCTTGTGCTTACACTTTTGTAGAAGTTTATAGTTTGAGACATACTTCAGTAGATTCTTAAAACAATTCTGTAGGAAAGGAGAGCAGGTTTCCTCCCCCTCCTCATGAAGACAGTGAGGCTTACCCTACGGCTGAGGTCACACATAATTAACTTGCAGTAGTTTTTCCCCTAGTATCCCTGCTTGCTTTATCTTCTCCTCATTTGAAAGTGGATGGAATTGTGGGGGTGGAAAAAGGAGTGTCTGAAATATAGCTTTGCCTAAGGTTACCAGTGCTATTATGTAAAGTATGAAATACTTACCAGTACCATATTTAATGATGATATGAAGGAAAGAGGTTTTTGTGAAGGTTAGCATCAACTACTATTTTTTCTATAGAACATAAAAAGACTGGAAGACTCCAAATCCTTAAACTTCTATGCCCTTGTTTCTGCGTGACAGCCCAAGGGATGTCACAGCAGTTGGTGCCTGCTTCACTCCATCTCTGCTGCACTATGCACAGAGCTCAGTAGAACTGTGAAGAAACTACTGTAATCACACCAGGAACATCCCCACAGAAAATTGAGTTTTAGTGGGTTTTCCTGAGGAACAGAGAAACCAAATGGAGATTCTCTTTTCTTAAGGAAAATCTGGAGGCTTAAACAATGACAGCAACAACACCTGCCCCCACCACCCCCTTCAAATATACAAATGCCAAACAAATATTCTGGCAAATGGCTGTATGGAAATGATTATTGTTTTAAGGACTAGCCCCAATGCTGCTATAACCCTGATGTCTGGAGTGTGAAATGGATTAGAAAGGATTCCATTGTAGTTCCACTGCTAAAAACAAAATTGGAGCTCACAGGCCTAAGCACGGTTGGACCCAGGAGCTTTGGAGCCACAGCTGTGGATAACTGAAGGTACTTTGGCCAGCTATCAGGCACTAGCAGAGATATAAAACTGAACGTACAACTGGACATCAGAACTATGGTTTTTCTCTACAGTTCTATTATTTTTATTTATATCTGTAAAATTGAAAGGTTAAGTCTGATTTTTTTTTCTTAAATATCTACTAGCCACCATATGCAGTGGTTAAGAATCCGCCTGCCAATGTGGGGGACACGGGTTCAATCCCTGGTCTGGGAAGATCCCACATGCCACGGAGCAACTAAGCCCATGCACCACAACTACTGAGCCTGTGCTCTAAAGCCCGTGAACCACAGCTACTGAACCCATGCAGCACAACTACTGAAGCCCGCACGCCTAGAGCCCATGCTCCACAACAAGAGAAGCCACTTCAATGAGAAGCCTGTGCACTGCAACGAAGAGTAGCCCCTGCTCTCCACAACTAGAGAAAGCCTGTGAGCGGCAACGAAGACCCAACGCAGCCAAATATAAATAATAAATAAATAAATAAATAATTTAAAAAATCTATTAGCTACCATATAAAAGTATTTTGTGATTATCTTAAAGTAAATTTTCAAGAAATGCAATTACAGTAACCTAACAAATTACCTGAAGATGCGCTTTTGATTAGAAGAATTCTAGGTTTCGTTTCCATTTTAATTTTCTCTTTTTCAACTTCTTGTTGTTTATTTTGAGATTCAGATAAGGGATTTACAATCATGCCTTTACCACCATCAGGTGCCATCTCATCATTTTTGATAGAGACTACTTGCTCATCTTTCCTCACATCATTGATTGATTTCTTGGTTTTCAAAAAAGACAGTTTCGGAGAATTCTTTTCTTCATCATCTGATGTATGAAAATCATTAATCTTTTTCTTAACTGAATTTTCATCTACTGAGGTGTCAGAAAAATCACCTAAGGAAACTGAAAAACAGAAGAGAAAAAATATTTTCAATAGTGTATTTTAAAGTTTTAAAGATTACATCAATCAAAAAGATTACCTTAAAGACTGGAAATGAATTTACAACTGTGAATAGATTTGCAGCCCTAAAAAACAGCGAACTTTGGCAGGTTTTATTGGCATTAGTAAAATAAAAATTTCAGTTTCATTAATTTATTCAAAACATACTTATCGAGTATGAATAGTTTGTCAAGCCAAGCACTGTGCTTGCTCTGAGAAAACTCCTTCAAAATTTCTTCAAAGTAATAATCAGCCAGGGACATTTAAATTAGATTTTGGACTGTAAAGCTTTTCTTTTGTTTATCAAAAACTTCATAAAACCAACAATATTTGTAAATGGAAGAATTTGCTAATAATGTTTTTTCATAAAAATTTTGGAAATGCAATTCCATCCATACCACAGTATTAGATTTTACTATGAGAAGAATAATAAAGAATGCTTAACCGAACTATAAAGCAATGATTTAACTATTGTTCTGATTACTTTTACAGAGAACATTGAGAGTTATTCACTGAAAGTATAAAACACTGAATTTCAAGTTTAGAATTTTGTATGTTTATCCTGAAATGTAAAATATTAATATTTTACATAATCAAAAGAAACCAAATTAACCATACAATACTGATATATTGGGTTTTTTAAACTGATTCCCTTTCATAGCCAAAAAACCCTTGATTTATAAAAAGCATTATAAAAGTGATCCTAACGTGCACAAAGTTTAGTTCTATGGGCCCTAGTTATTACCTCATAGGGTTGACCTTAAAGATGAACTTGTTATCTCCAATATGGTTTACCACAAACAAGCAAATCTGCTGTCAGTTAAATTTTATTTTCATACATACATTCAGAAAAAAACCAAGGACAATCATACAACTTCTTTAAAATTAAGAGTGGCTTTTTATTCATTAAAAAGTTGGAGATCTAAAACCTGTGAATTCATAGGTATTATTTTAACATAGTGATTTTTTTTTCAGGGTTGGGCTAAACCTAACTAAAGAAGCAAAAATAAGAGAAGTGGTTTACTTTCCCATGTTCTCACATACCAATCTCATCACTGTCAAAGTCATCTGAGTATTCAGAACTTCTTTGTCTGGCTGAGCGAGCTGTAATTGCTTTTATTAGTTCATCCTGAAATGAGATAACTGAAATCAATTTCTACCCAAATGTGGAGGTCTCATATATTGAATTAATTCTTTAAACAAATAATGCTTGATTAGTAACTGCCTTAAAACTTAGGTTTCATTCATTTAACAGATATTCACTGAAAGCCTACCTTATGCCATGCACCCAACCCTTAAGACTCAATGCAGAACATCACAGACAATTCCTTTCCTCATGGACCTTTGGGTTAAATTAAAGAAGACAGACAACACCAAGCAAATGAATCGAAGGACTCAACTTAGGGTTCATTATAAATTGGCATTATGGAAGAAACTGGTATTCTTTATGATCTTTTGTTTCAGCGTATTGCTGTTAACAGATGTAATCAATACTGCAAATTTAGAGGCTGAGTTCAAAATTGTAGTGACTGGACAGAGAAAGCCTAAATGTTATAATGTTACACCGGGGGGGGGGGGAACATTTTTTATATGAAAATGGCAATTAGAAACTGCTATTCAACTTTTAAAAGCTAATTTAACTTTTAATATACTAAGAACCTAGTATTGAGTTTAGTTTGGTAGTCTTAAAGCCACAAAGAAGAGTTGGTAATACTGGAGCCCAAATACAATCATCTGAAAAATTTCAAAAGAAACATAGATTTACTCCAGCTTTACATAGGACTGTTGTATTGAATAGAAGCACTTTCAAGTCCAATATTCCCAATACAGTGTTTACCTTTTAAAATTATTCAAAATAAAAATACTTTACCTGGAAAGTAGTTCTTTTGGTGACTTTTGGACTCTTTGTATATGCCAAAGTTGTGTTAAAAACTTCATCAGACATCATCTAATTTTATAAAATGGCTAACAAATGATAGGGATAATTCAACCTCTGATGGTGGCTGAAATATATAAAAAACAAATCAGACTTTTTTGCATGCTTGAAAATTTCCATTACTACACTTAGTACTCCCTCCCTGCCCCCAAAGCCAAACAAAAACCAGAAAAGCATCATATGAACATTGAGCTATATCTTCACTTTTAAGTAGCAGAGTAATAAACAGAGTTTTTGTAAAGAAAAAGCAAATTCTACTATCAAACTTGTTTTCAGAAAAATAAAATTCAAACTGAAGTTATCCAAAAATATTTCTACAATTATTTTATTATCCTAAATAAGTTTTACAATTATTGCACTCATTTAAATAATGAGTGCAATAGGTTGTTGCCAATTAAAATAGAAACTTTTTCACCTCTCTTCCATTCAAAAAGTATAATATAGCCTACAAAACAGCCATACTTATTTAAAAGGCTACCAAGAAGACGACTGTCAGCATAAAGCACAGCAACGTTCCCCAACCTTTTTGGCACCAGGGACCAGTTTCGTGGAAGACAATTTTTCCACAGATGGTGGGTGGGGGGAATTGTTCGGGCGGTAATGCAAGCGATGGGGAGCGACGGGGGGCGGCAGATGAAGCTTCGCTCACTCGCCCGCCGTTCACCCACTGCTGTGCGGTCCGGTTCCTGGTTCCTAACAGGGGTCTGCGGCCTGGGGTTGGGGACCCCTGAAGTACAGAAGTCCCCTACATACCAATGAGTTCCATTCCGAGATTGTGTTTGTAAATCCAATTTGTTCGTAAGTCCAACAAATTTAGCCTAGGTACCCAACAGTAGTACAGTACAACAACTAGCATATAGGCGCCGGCATCAGGTGAACAGGCAAGAAGAGTTACTGACTGGAGGAGGGAGAGGTGGTGGGAGATGGCAGAGTTGAAGGATTGTCAGCAATAGGAGACGGAGGGCAAGCTGCAATTTCACTCATGCCTGACGTTGATGGCACATGTTCTGCTTCCTGGCTGCATTCAATTCTATCTACCCTCTTGCTTCCGGGCATCCTGGGCTTGAAATAAAGATACTGAACTACTGTGCCCTATACAGTACTGTACAGTAAAGTACACAAAAGTACAACCACTTGTAGAGGACGCACACACGTGACAGTGTACACCATACACGTGAACTAACGTACGTGATTGGACGTGAGAACGCAGGTTCGAATCTTTTAAAGTTCGCAACTTGAAGGTTCATAGGTAGGGGAATTAGTGTACATAACTAAGAACATCACCATTTTTTAAAAAAAGTTTACATACAGTGCTGGGAAAGAAAAAGATCGTAAATAGTGATATTTTTCCAGCCACTCTTCCCTCTCACAAGTGTTGAAATACTATTAGATAAAACAAAAAGGGCTTCCCTGGTAGCGCAGTGGTTGAGAGTCCGCCTGCCGATGCAGGGGACACGGGTTCGTGCCCCGGTCCGGAAAGATCCCACATGCCGCGGAGCAGCTGGGCCCGTGAGCCATGGCCGCTGAGCCTGCGCGTCCGGAGCCTGTGCTCCGCAACGGGAGAGGCCACAACAGTGAGAGGTCCGCGTACCGAGGAAAAAAAAAAAAAAAAAAAGGAAGCTTCTGCGATGGACTGCATTAAAATCTCTGTTAAATGGTCCTGTGGACGTTTCCAGTGTTCCAGGCAGAGGCTGCTCACCCTCCCCGCCGCCCTCAGCAGCGCGGGGCGGGGGACTGCTCTGGCCCGGCCAGATGGCCCCCTGTCCCTGCCCGCTCTGCCCCGTGTCGCCGACCAAGCACCCGTCGGTGCACAGCCGAGCGCCGCCTCCACCCCGATTCTCCACAACCCCCAAGTCCCGCGGTCTGTACTCACTCTGCATTTCTGCGGATGTCTCCTCGCGACCGGAGGAACCAGCTGTTGGCCCCTCTCCTGGGCCTGCGCCTGGCTGCTCTCTGAGACCAACTCTGCAGCGAGCGAGGAGGCGGTACTAAGAACGCAGGTGGGAAGCGGTTGCTAGGAAACAGCGTCTCCGGGAGGAAGTGACATACCGCGCCGCAGGTCTCTCGGGTACCTAACACCGCCCTACAGCCCGCCGTGTCACTGGTGCGACCGCCCAGACGAAGGAAATGACATCAGCCCTGTGGGTCTGGGGAGAAGGGTGCTTTATAGGCCGCCTGTGCTTCAGTCATTACCTAGGAGACAGGACCTGTCCAGCTCCCACCTGCGAGCTGAGAGCTGGCGCTTGTCAGTGGAGTTAGGATCTTCAGCCGCACAAAGCACATCCATCGTTCGTTTTGCCACAGTTGTTACAGACATGAAGTTCTGTGAATCGTAGTAGTGTACTAACGGACTAGTGCACTGACAGATGGGACAGAATAGCAAGACAGAGACGTTTGCAGGCTCAGGAGTCAAACTGCGCGTTTGAATCCTGGTGCACCTCCCTCTGTCCGTGTGACATCGTGCAAGTTAACGTCTGTACACCCCAGTTTCCTCTTCTGTAAAATAAATAAATAAAGATAATAATATTAATAGCCACCTTAATAGCGTTGCTGTCAGTACTGAATGAAATCATGCAGATGGAATACTTGGAAGAGTGCCTGGGATTGCATTCTGTCAATGTTAGATACTCTCTTTGTGCAACTCAGCCACAAAGGGCCTGGATAGAAGTCATCCCTTGTCGACACAGCTGAAAACCCATTCCAAATGTTTCTTTAATGTAAAGTTCTCCGCTTTGTATATGTACTCAGTGGATAATCTGGCTAAAATCAAACCAGTCCACAAAATGATCTAATAGGCAGAGGACTGTGTGCTGATAAGGTAACCAAAATCAACACCACTTAATTAGGATAGGTAATCCTTAAACAAATACTTTTCTTTAAAGACTTTAAAATAACAAGGATTTCTACTTTTTTTTAATTTAAAAGAAGCTCGATCCTAAATTGTCTGAATGCAGTTATTATTCACTGACAAGTAATTAAACTTGTTCCTAGTATTTTTCCCGACTCTGAAATTTATTTTCACTTGTTCAACAATTATTTATAAACAAATCACATTGAGATATAAGTTTAATAAATCAATGTGTTGAAAAACCAAATGTGCATAACAAGAAATACGAAATTTAGTGTAAAAAAACAGCCTATGCTTTTAACTATGTGCAGTGCAATTTTTTAAATACTACATTCAGTTTATGCGCAACTTGTCCTTGTTTGAAAAACTCAGTTTGATCAACATTTGCTTAACTTTGATGTTTTCAAACATTTTTGGATGTCTGCATCAAAGATTTTTCATTCACCACATACTGTTAACTTTCTGACCCATATAAGTTATTAACCAACAAATATGATTCCATCATAGTACCTGTGTCCACAAGGAAAGGACAATGTCCACATTTTCCTTATATGTGAAGTACTAATTTGCTTATGTTGAAATAGTTATATTCATTCAAAATGCTCTGTTCATTTTTTCATCCATTTGGCTAATATAGTTTTCACTTAGATACGGCTTAAGAAAATAAAATTCAAAAAGATATTAATAAAAAGAGCTTTAAGGAAAGAGTCTATCTTTTTTTACAGAACCCACTAGATTTTATTTTTAACTTAATTCAAAATAATTAATACAGGATATAAAAGCTATGCCATACGTAGCTATAGTAAATAAGACAGTTAACCTGAACTAGTTAATTTCTCACAAGCCCTAAGGCACAATGTCTTTCCACTATTATGTTAAGCAGCAGAATATTATGCATTTTATAAATATTTTCAGGTAGCTTCAGTATAATAATGTTAATAACAACATTATATAAACCTGAATTAATAGCATGATGTTTTCTGATGTATAGTTTGCAATAAATAACTGTTGAATGAATGAATGAAATCAAGAATAAACAAATAGCATTTAAAGCTGAAAAATAATTTTTGAAACATTCCTATAAAAGCTCATGGATACTCAAGAAAATGAAAACACTCCAACACACAAAATTTCAGTAGCTTATGTAATATTTTCTCTATGTTTCACTTTTCTAATATGTATTTGACCACAGAAGTATTTGCCTAGCAAACTTTTTTGAGTTTACTACTCTTTTCATTTCCAAACTTTGCCTTCATTCATTCATTCAATAAGTAAGTATACCCATAACATTTTGGGTCAGATTTGGTGAGTTCCAAGGGTAAAGCAGACTACGTCCCTGCCTGGGGATCCCGTAGACTAGAGAGAGCTGGAAGGCTGGGTAAACACATAATGACTGTACACTGTGAGAATTTCTCTATAGGAATACAAAGTAAGAAGCTCTGAAGAGAGAAAAATTCTTCCTGGAGGTTCTAAAGAGTTTTCCCAGAGAAAGTGAATTCAAGTTGATTAATGAATTTAGGAGATAAGGAGGGATTTTAAGCAGAGGAAATGGTCTATGAATATGGAGGCTAACACTGTTCTATCTGAGGGGCAAGGAGGGGAGTGAGAAGCTCCACTTCCAGATCAAGAAGCAAATGAAAAGTGACTCTTCTTCAAAATTTCCCTGCCTTCACAAGAACAGGCAAATTGTTAAGTCTTCTGACGGGCAGTTAGAGAAAACTGATCTTGTACTCACAGGCAGCGCTGGTTGAAAACATACAGCACGTGTCTAACATCTTGAGAAGTATGCTACAAAAGCAAATCCCTCTGGGTGTCAATTGATAAAGATTATATTTGCATTAAACATTGAATGCCTGTGTTGGCAGAGGATAGGAGAAAGAGTCCAGATTCAAGTGCACTTACCAATCAATACCAGGGCCGATTTGTGGGAGAAGAACAGCAAGAAGCTTATAGAAGGTGAATATCAGAATCTTGAAGAAAGACAAACATGACGAACTACACTGGCCATCTTTAGTCAAATATAGCAGTATGTATTTTGGGGCTGTTAAGCAGACATACATGAATACAGCAGGAGAAGCATGATTCCTCATAATTCGAACTCAGAAGCTGTAATTCAAACAAGTACCTACAGGGCGATTTTTTCCCCCATGTTAGTTTACAACTGCATTCAGCTAAGAGGTGCAAAGGTGACTTGGAGAGAAAGCACTTCCACTGCCTAAACAGGCTTGTGTTCTGTGCAGTAATCCTATGTGTCTTCTGAAAGCGAGAGGAAAGGAATTTCAGGCATGATGTACTTTTTCTGTAAAAAAACAAAACAAAACAAATCATTCCCAAAGGAAGTAGGACTTCGTGAATTGTTCCTGAACTCAGCAATATTCTTGCATCTCCAGCTAAATGAAGAGACAGACTTAGGTTAATTTCCTAGGGTGACTAGAAATGAATGCCTTTAAGACTGTTGCAAGGCTTGCATCCTACTGGGTAAAACATATGGAGTTTTGCAAGCTACTAGGAGGAACGGGAGAACATACCAAAGACTGGGAGACCGACCTTAGGCCAGTGACCAAGAGATGAAAGCATTGGGGAAGGACTGGTCTTTTCGAGACTTATATGGGCCACAGTTGAAATGCTTCTCCATAAGGTGTTTGACCAAGAATGGTTAAGACACAAGTTTTCACCCCTCCTAGCAGAAACAGATTCCTCCCCTATGTACAAGGCCTTTCTTCACACCCACGTGTACCAAGGCCAGGCACGGACGTTTCAGTGAAGAGTAATATTAGGAAGGATGGAATACCCAGTGCAGTTAGAGGTCTGGTGATGTTCAGCTGAGCACTGCCAAGGGTGGTATGAAATGGCAAGTGAAACCGTTTGTGAAAACAATTCGTAGGAAGAGGCTTTGGGTTACCAGGTTAGACCTGTCTCTCTTCCACGGAGAGTAGGGCTTACTTACTGTCTATAGCAGAGAAAGTCTAGGTGCAGAGACCTTTCCTTAGGTGGATGATCAAATGGAAGTCAAGTGCATGCGGAGCCCTGTTAAAGGGACAGCCAAGCAAGATAAGAGGAGTCACTTGAAAAATGCACTCGTCTTAGGGTAGCTGGTACAAGCAACCACTGTGTGAAATCTGTATCCTGCGAGCCACGGGTAGTCGGATGCATGATAGATACCTGAAATTTCACACATTGTATTGATTCACCACGTGAAACTCTTCGGTCACACCGGAAACAGGCTACTATTCGTCTGACAGCCTGCACTACAACAGTTTCCTCAGCTTAGTTTATAGCTGCCTTCAGGTAAGAGATGCAAGCCTGAGTTGGCTAGAAAGCATTTCCACTATTAAAAGGCCCGTATTCCGACCAGTAAATATTTTTGTCCTCTCAAACTGAGACGAAAGGAATTTCATTAATGGTGTACTGTCTCTGTCAAAGAGTCACCACCAGAGGAAGCAGGGTGTGAAAATGGTTGCAGAGTTCTGAAATACTCTTCGTCTTCAGCCGAATGACGAGAAGGGCTCAGCTTAGTTTCCTAGTGTGACGAGAGGCAAATGCCTTTAAGTTTGTATGAAAGACTGATGTCCTACTGGTAAAACATATGTGAGTATACCTAGCCACAAAGAGGATGGCTGAGAAGACACTAACCTCTGTGGAGACGCACTTTCGCACTTGGATAACGAGAGAAGAGCTGTAGGTGTAAGACATGCATCTGCTGCTTCTATGGCCTAAACTGAACACCCTCCTCCCTGTGGTATTTAACTGAGAATGAGAGGCAAAAGTGTACAACCAGCCAAAGAGAAGTAGCTTCCTTTCTGAAGCAGAAAGCCTTTCTGCAATGCTATGTGAAGGGCCTTGTGTTCCAGGTGGGTGAGAAAAAGGTAATGTTACAGAAGGAAAAAATCGCAGTGTGCATGGAGACCAAGCAGTGCCCAGGGGAGTTTTACCAACGGCAGCTTTCATTGCGAAAGTTGACAGTTTAGTGGAAGTATTTGAAAGGCCGAATCCTTAGTGTTACTTGGTTAGACCTGTCTCTCTTACACAGAGAGAAGGGCTTGCTTACTGGGTACTGCAGGGAAAGACTAGGTGCAGATACCTCTCCTTAGGTGGATGATCAAAAGAAATTCAAGTGCATGGGGAGCCCTGTTAAAGGGACAACCGGGCAAATTAAGAAGAAGCACTTTAAAAATGCATTCATCTCAGCATACACGATAGAATCGTCTAGAGTGAAGGCTGTGTGAAATGTGTATCCTATGAGCTGTTCTCCAAAGGCCACGGGTGAGTCTGATGCACGCTAGATCTCAGAAACTTCACACATTGTATTCATTCACCTTTTGAAACTCTTCGCTCACTTCCAAATAAGGCTACAACCCCTCTGGCAGGCCTACACAATGACGGTTTCCTCACGTTAGTTTGTATCTGTAAGAGGGGCAAGGGTGAGTTGGCTAGAAAGCGTTTCCACTGCCTTAAAAGATCTGTATTCCAACCAGAAAACATTTTTGTCTTTTCAAATTGAGAAGAAGGGAAATACGGGCACTGTGTGCTGTCTCTGTCAAAGAGTCATCCACAGAGGGAACAGTGTGTGAGAATGGTTGTAGAGTTCTGCAATACCCTTCATGTCAGCTGAATGACAAAAAGCACTCAGCTTAGTTTCCGAGGGTAACTACAGGCAAATGCATTTTACTTTTTTTGAAAGGCTGGTGTCCTACTGGTAAAATACATGTGCGTTTTCAAGCCAAAATAAGGATGGTTGAGAAGACACCAACCTCTGTGGAGATGGACTATCGTGCTTGGATCACGCTAGGAAAGCTGCAGGCATAGGGCTTTGGTCGCTGCTGCTTCTAGGGCCTAACCTGAAGACGCTCCTCCCGGTGGTATTTAACTGAGAATGGTAGGGAAAAACCTTCAACCTGCCACAAAGAAGTACCTTCCTTTCTGAAGCAGAAACTCTTTCTTCAACGCTATATGAAGGGCCTTCTCTTCCAGATGGCTGAGAAAAAGATAATATTACAAAAGGAGAAATTCACACTGTTCGTGGAATCCTGGTGATGCTCAGAGGAGTTTTGCCGAGGGTAGATTTCATTGTGAACGTTGACCGTTTGGTGGAAGCATTTGCAAGGGCCAAGTTTAATGTTGCCTGGTTAGACCTGTCTCTCGTACACGGAGAGTAGGACTTGCTTACTGGATACTTCAGGGAAAGTCTAGGGGCAGAGCCATCGCCTTAGGTGGAGGATCAAGTGCAAGGGGAGCACTGTTAAAGGGACAACGAGGCAAGATAAGAAGCAGCACTGTCTCAGCGTAAAAGGTAGAAGCGTCTAGAGTGAAGACTGTGAAATGAGTATCCTACGAACTGCACTCCGGAGGCCAAGGGTGAGTCTGATGCAAGCGAGATTTCAGGAATTTCACACATTGTATCGATTTGGCTTTTGAAACTCTTGGGTCACTTTGGAATAAGGCTACAATTCCAGCTTGCATACACTCTATTGCAGAGAAAGTCTAGGGAGCAGCACTCTGTCCTTTGGGGGATGACCATGTGGAAGTCAAGTACCTGGGGAGCTCTGTTAACTCGACAGTCCAAGCAAGATGTGAAGAGCCACTTGAAAACTGCACTCATCTCCGTGTACCCGGTAGAAGCAACCGCACTGTGAAATTTGTATCCTGCGAGCTGCTCTCCTTAGGTCATGGGTGATTCGGAGGTGTGCTCGCTTTTAGAAATTTCACACACTGTATTGATTCGGCATGTGAGACTCCTCAGTCACAATAACACAGGCTACTATTCGCCCGGCAAGCCGGCACTACAACGGTCTCCTCTCGTTAGTTTATAGCTGCCTTCAGGTAGGAGGTGCAAGCCTGAGTTGGCTAGACAGTGTTTCCTCTATGTAAAAAGGCCCGTTTCTGGAGCAGTAAACATTGTTGTCCTGTCACATGGAGACGAACAGGATTTCGCTCACGGTGTACTGTCTCTGTCATGGAGTCCCCACCAGAGGAAGCTGGGTGGGTGGGTGAAAAGTTGCAGAGCTCTGAAATACACTTCGCCTTCAGCCGAAAGACAAGAAGCGCTCAGTTTACTTTCCTAGGGTGAGTAGAGGCAAATTCCTTTAGTTTGCATGAAAGGCTGGTATCCAACTGGTAAAATATATGTGAGATTTCCTAGCCAGAAGGAGGACGGTTGAGAAGACAACGACCTCAGTGGAGAGGGACTTTGTGCTTGGCCTCAAGCAAGGAGAGCTTCAGGTATAGGGCTTTGGTCGCTGCTGGTTTTATAGCTTAAGCTGAACACCCTCCTCCCTGTGGAATTTAACTGAGAATGACGGGAAAAAGCATTCCAGCTGCCAAGGAGAAGGACTTTTCTTCCTGAGGCAGAAAGCCTGTTTGCAATGCCATGGGAGGGGCCTTGCTTCCTGGTGGGTGAGAAAAAGGTAATGTTACAGAAGGAGAAATTGCCACTCTCTGTGGAGCCCTGGCGTTGCTCAGAGTTTTGCTGAGGGCAGCTTTCATTGGGAACGGTGACCACTGGTGGAATCATTTGAAAGGCTGAGTCTTTAGTGTTACCTGGGGAGACCTGTCTCTCTTACACAGAGAGTAGGGCTTGCTTCCTGGGGACTGCAGGGAATTCTACGTGCCGAGCCCTCTCCTTAGGTGGATGATCTAATGGAAGTCAAGTGCGCCGGGCACCCTTAAGGGCACAACCAGGCATATTAACAAGAGGCACTTGAAACCTGCACTCACCTCAGTGAGCACGGTAGCATCGCCGACAGTGAAGGATGTGTAAAATGTGCATCCTACAAGCTGCTCTCCGAAGGCCATGGGGGAGTCTGACGCATGCTACGTCTCAGAATCTTCACACATTGGGTTGAATCGGCTTTGGAAACTCTTCGGTCTCTTTGAATAAGGCTAAAATTCCACTGGCAATGCTACATTACAACGGTTTCCTCACGTTACTTTGCACCTAGGACAGATGGTGAAAGCAAAGCTATACAGACAAAATCTCACACAGAAGCATATACATACACACTCACAAAAAGAGGAAAAGGGAAAAAAATAATCTATCTTGCTCCCAAAGTCCACCTCCTCAATTTGGAATGATTCGTTGTCTATTCAGGTATTCCACAGATGCAGGGTACATCAAGTTGATTGTGGAGCTTTAATCTGCTGCTTCTGAGGCTGCTGCGAGAAATTTCCCTTTCTCTTCTTTATTCACACAGCCCCCAGGGCTCAGCTTTGGATTTGGCCCCTGCGTGTAGATCGCCTGAGGGCATCTGTTCTTCACTCAGACTGGACGGGGTTAATGGAGCCGCTGATTCGGGGGATCTGGCTCACTCAAGCTGCAGGGACAGAGGGGTACGGATGCGGGGTGAGCCTGCGGCGACAGAGGCCGGCGTGATGTTGCACCAGCCGGAGACGCGTCGTGCATTCTCCAGGGGAAATTGTCCCTGGATCACGGGACCCTGGCAGTGGCGGGCTGCAGAAGCTCCCGGGAGGGGAGGTGGGGATAGTGACCTGTGCTCGCACACGGGCTTCTTGGTGGCTGCAGCAGAAGCTTTAGCGTCTAATGCCCGTCTCTGGGGTCCGCGCTGATAGTCGCGGCTTGCGCCCGTCTCTGGAGCTCCTCTAAGCGGTGCTCTTAATCCCCTCTTGTAGCGCACCAGGAAACAAAGAGGCAAGGATAAGCCTCTTGTCTCTTCGGCTGCTGCAGACTTTTCCCGGACTCCCTCCCGGCTAGCCTTGGCGCACTAACCCCTTCAGGCTGTGTTCACGCCACCAACCCCAGTGCTCTCCCTGGGGTGTAAGCTCCGAAGCCCAAGCCTCAGCTACTAGCCCACGCCAGTCCTGGCGGGTGAGCAGACAAGCCTATCGGGCTGGCGAGTGCTGGTCGGCACCTATCCTCTGTGTGGGAATCTCTCCGTTTTGCCCTCCGCACCCCTGTTGCTGTGCTCTCCTCCAGGGCTCTGAAGCTTCCCCCCTCCACCACCTGCAGTCTCTGCCCTCGAAGGGGCTTCTAGCGTGTGGAAACCTTTCCTCCTTCACAGCTCCCTCCGACTGGTGCAGGTCCCACCCCTATTCTTTTGTCTCTGTTTTTTCTTTTTTCTTTTGCCCTACCCAGGTACCTGGGGGAGTTCGTTGCCTTTTGGGAGGTCTGAGGTCTTATGCCAGCGTTCAGTGGGTGTTCTATAGGAGCAGTTCAACGTGTAGATGTATCTCTGAGGTATCCGTGGGGAGGAAGGTGATCTCCGCGTCCTACTCTTACACGATCTTCTCCTGTCTCTAACTTCTAATTTCTGGTAGGAGCAGATATCTGCCATCAGCAGATGGCATACATACACTGTTAGTAATCTTCACAACCATTTGAGCTGGCTAAACTGAGTCAGCAAGGTCAGAATTATTGAATGAATGAATGAATGAGTAAAAAGATCACTAGCTTTAACGTATCTGGGAAAGTAATAGTCTAACCAAGTTTCAATCCACAAGCATATATTTACAATTCTGAAAACTTCCACATAATTACAAATGGGACAATAGTAGTCAATTACTATTTGGATAAAGAACAGATACAAGTTAGCACAGCGTAGTTTACAAACGTACAATTAGACGGAAGAAAATAAGGTCACTTCTATATAGTTATTTCTATGGTTGTTTATTTCATGTTGGTCTCCTAACCTGACTGTAAACTCCCAGAAGGCAGGGACCACATCAATTTTGCCTACCGCTGTATTGCCAGCTCCAAGCAGTTTTTTGCATTCATGGTAAAAGTAACTGACTATTTCTTTATTTCTAGTATAGTCATCCCCAGACATTTATACACAGAGATACATATTACTTTCTTATAAATTACTTTATTCTTTATTTAGAGCTAGGGCATTCCATTGGGTTTTTTTAATTAATTAAGTAGAAAAGTAGATTGTATTTATCTATGAATTCCATTTGTGGATAGCAAAAGAGGTAGTAAAAAGTATTTGCTATAAAAAGGGAAAATGGAGTACGACGGGGTTGAGAGCCAGGGCTCTATATGGTGAATTCAGATTTCTGGAAGAATACGGTATTAAGTTTCGCTCACCTTTTTTGAAGGAACTTTGACAGCAATGAAACGGGTCCCAGGCATCTGCTAGTCAACTGGGAGATAGTCTTTCCACCTGTTAATATATTTTTTGTTAGGCAAATTTTATGTTAGGCTGTCTCCCTGCATAGGATGAATGCGCTTTGAAAATGGAAATCATATCCCTCTATGGTAGGTCCCTCTTCTTTCTGCTTTGCATTTTGCTGCTCCACTTATTCAACCCCACCTTGTAATGACCTATACTTCCCTTGTTCCTGTTCTCCCATCTTGAAAACAGATAAAAGGCAACAGAACAATGCAACGGTCTCAACAAATATCAGGGATATCTAAAACCAGAGATGGCCAGAACTTCTGTATCCCTGATAGAACCTAGCCCACTGTTGACTACTAAGGTATCATATCATTAATACATGCGTGTTGACTGAAATAGTTTAAACTCAATTCTTCCACTTCATAATTTACTTTTAGTCCTTATACAAAACCTGATAATAAAATTCCTTAATGCTAGGAATCACAGTGAAAAATAATATATGAACTGACTTCTGTAAGATGAGTTAGAACTAAGGTTAATTCAGTGTATCTGAAGCACAGAAAGTGAGGGCAATAGTGGCACAAGATGGGGCTAGAGAAGCAGAGAGGACTCTAGACCACGCAGAGCGTTAAAGGCCAACAGTTTGTTTTCTATTCTCAAATCAATGTTTTTGAGCGATGTCTATGAGCAATGTTCCAACTTGCTTTTAAGGTTTCTAGTGTGCAGGATGGATTGGAAGGAAACAAGATATATGGACACTAGTTAGGACCTAGTTGCAACAGACAGGCAAGTTCAGTATTAGGATGTTGAGGAAGAGTTGACAGCTTCGGGAGAAATTCAGGAGATAAACTGAAGCGGGCTTAATGGGGTATGAGATGGAGGAAAGGATGGTCTTAGGGAATTAAAGGGTTTACTACACACATGTGCAAAGTCTCAAAATTAATCATCTGAACGTACAGAGGTAGATCTCTCAAATGACACCGGTTAGGAAGCAACAGTACGCCCTTTACCATTCCAAGGGACAACACAAATCAGCTATCTCGATGGAAAATTCGGCGCTACCGGTGCGTTTTTTCACTCAAACTTAGTTCCAGTAACTAGTACGCACATTTTCTGTGCCTAAACAACACAGCTTGAGGAACTGAAGGGGATTCCATGTTGGCAATTAAGGAGTGTCCCCAACAATGACAGTCCCATCTTAAAAAGCAGTCCCTCTGCATTTTACCCGAGGAGCCATGGCCAGAGCCTCCCTTGTAAAACGATGGGGAGAAATCAGAACATCACACACTGTCCCTTTCAGCTACTGTGAACTGAACCGCGAGACGACCAATACCCCCTAGCACAGCGCGGACGGGGCAGCCCGCGGGGGCAACAGTCACAGGAGACAGCACAGGAGACGAAGCCCAGGCCCAGGGGCTCTGGGCTCCACCGGCAACGCCCAGGGGCCAAGGCGTATTACCTTTCCGGGATGTGCTTTCCGCCCTTCCTCCTGGCCGACGAACGTCCGGAAAAGCCGCGACGCTGACCACAGCGCCCGCGGGCATGATGCCACTGGCTCACGTCACCCCCAACATACTGCCCACCCAACGCCAGGAGTGACAAAGTCGCCAACCCGCCGCCCCCGGTGCCAGCACAAGGCCACGAACCACAGGCGCCTAGGCACAAGCCCACGCAGCTCGCGGACCACCTTCTACTGCGCATGCGCCACCGCCCGTCGAGATGACGTCATCGCGCAGGCGGATTAACGCGCTTGATTAGTAAAGAGGATTCTGATGCCTGCAATTTCCCTCCTTAGCCGGAGGCTGGTAGCACACGTCCATTAGTTCGTGTGTGTACCCTTCAGAATTCCAATCATACGGGACATGGAAAGTTGTCCCACTCTCCCAGTATCTTGTGTGGTTCTTTCAGATATTTCCCAAGTGCTTACATTCACACTTGTATCTTGTTTGTAAGTATTTGTACCTAACAGATATCCTGTGTTTTATAGAAGAGCAGGCATACTATATACTACATACTATATACATAGTCTACAATGTGTCTTGGATAGTGACGCTGTTATCTTTCTAAAATATAAACTTGGCTGGATTGCCCTGTTGCTTAAACATCTTCACTTAGCACAGAATAAAGCCCAAGTTTTTAGCATAGCACTGAGAACTCTTCATAAACAAATATCAGTCTGTCTCTCCAACTGAATTATAAGTTCAAACTATGACTTACAAGGACCTACATCATCCACCTCCCTCCTTTGCCCTGCCAGCCTAGCCTCCCTGATCTCATCCTCTACTGCCCTGCCCTCACTCACTTTCCCCTGTCCAGCCACACTGGCTTCCTTACTATTCCTCAAACATGCCAAGCACAATCGTGCCTCAGGGACTTTGCACATACTATTCCTTCTGCTTCAGAACACACCCTCCCACCCCATCTCCACTCTCCCAGAACACACCCTCCCACCCCATCTCCACTCTCCCACATATCCAATGGCTTGTTTCTCACTTCAAGGCTCTGCTCAATCGACATCTTAATAGAGGGGACTTCCCTGATCACCTACCACATTCCCTCGCCTCTTCACCTTCTTTTGTTATTCTCCAAAGCATTTACCACCACTTGACACTCCATATATTGACTTATTTATTCATCTCTCTCCCCCACGAGAATGTAAAGTACGTAAGGGCAAGAACTTTGTTCTCTTGCTACTTCCTACAACAGTGCCTTCAACTTAGCAGGTGTTATACAAATATTGGCTGAAAATGAATGTATGAATTCTTTGCCCTTTCACACTACCCTCTAGTCACACCAGAGGCTGCCCCTCCAGAGCACAAGTTCAACCTGTGCCTTTTGTACCTGTTCCCAATACCTGGGCTGTCCTTTCCTCATTCCGGCAAAATCCTCTTCCTCCAAGCCCAGCTCAAACGCTGTCTCCTCAGTCAGGCCCTTCCTCAATTTCTCCTCTATATTCCTGCTGCACTTGATTCTTTTATCATAATTAACCCACTTATAGTCACTACATGTTTATCTTCCTAGATAACTGTAAGTTGCTACTGAACAAAGACTTCTACTCACCTCTGTATCCCCGTGCCCTAACAACAAACCTATAAGGCTCTCGGTGTTCACTGAAACAATTTATTTTCTGAGTCTCTACCAATTCTAGGGAGTGGACAGTATAGTCTCCTCCTCATTATCAGTGAGCCTGGCATCTGTGGGAGGGGCTTATAGCAGAGGAAGTCACCAATGGATCATAACTAAGGTCCTGAGACTGCCATGGCAGAGAGCATGGTGAAGTTAGCCCACTGCATGCAGACGACCCTCAGAGGAGTCAGCATATGCAATGGGCTACACTTGGTATAACATGTGAACAATCAAGGTTTACAAACGTGTTCTCATGCACTTGTAAGGATCTTCTAGCCCACGCGGAGCAGACAGAACACACACAAAGGAGCCCGGAGGAAGTGAGTAGGCCGGCAGCTGCACCCTAACATCTTAAGAGGTAACATTTCTGTGACTACAGTTTACACAAATCAGATCATTTGCCTCCTTTCTAGACACCCTGGTGATCACAGGACAGGCCAAGCCTCTCAAGTTTTAAAGCTAAAGTACAGGGTAGATCTGTGAATAGGGCTTAAGATATTTAAGAGCTAGTACCTGCATTAAGCAACCAGGTTATAGAATGAAAATTTATCTTGAACTTCCAGTCTCTCCCTCTCTCTCTCACCTCCTATCCCCTATCTTCCCACCTCCATCTCTATTCCTTCTCCCCTACTCCCTGTTTTAGGTATATACGTGCATCATTTTATGTATACACGGAATATTTACTGTCTGTTAGATTTACTTAATAAAGTGCACACTCCTCAGGCTAAATTTAGAAAGAGGACAAAATGAACACTTTCTCATGGGGGTCAGTGGTGTTCCAAAGACAAAAGATTCCTCAGTCTTAAAACCTGGCAAACACCATGTTCCTTCTGATAGTTAGATGCTACAGAAAGGCAAGTGGATCCCTGAAATTCACACGCCATTAAGACCTACTATCAACAGAGTAGATCTTAAAGCGGAAACAAGAAAACACCAGCCTTTTAAGTTCTTCCTGTCTGAAGATGAGAATAAGAGGTGGTAGCGTTCTTCCTCACGTGCACCCAAAGTGTAAAAGCAGCAAAAATATCTTAAATACATATGATGAGGAAGCCACTCTTCTGGTCCACTCGGTTTTGTTTTGCCTCTAGGGATCTGTCTCACGCCGAATCTTTGCTTTTTGTTTTCTCTTTTATATACGCTAAGAACCTGAGAGTCTTAACCTTTTCTTCCACCTCTCAACCAATAAATAGGACAAAAGAACATTTTTATGTTATGTATTTTCCATTCAAATTTTTAAAAAAGAGATAAGTAAGCTAGTTCAGTTCATATTTCTCACAAAAATCACTTTCCAAACTGAATTGTTTGTGACCATAAACAGGAAAAACACCGTACTCTATTAGCACCAGTTGACATTTCCACCTTCATGTTACCAAACACAACAGGCCTAATGTCAGAACTATTAAAAATGTTAAAAATCCCCAACCCCACTCAAAAGGCATACCAAAGTTCAGGTAAAGGAAAAGGAAAAAACAAACAAACATGAAAACAACTCACCATTATCTTTATTTTCTTTCAGAAACCCATTAACAGCGCACTGGAAGTTAAAACTAGTGTCGTCATCTGGCACCTGATGCCCAATTGTACAAATTTTTAAATAAGGAATGGTTTCTGCTAAGTCCTATAAGGCAAAACCATGAAAATATGTATTATTTCCTTTTTAGGGAAAGAATAAAAAATTAATTAGAGGAGGCAGAATATAAACCAGGAGAGTACATTAAACTTAGTATGTCAGTCATTCTGATAAGAGCCATTTTTTCCAAAGCTGCTTTAACCAGTAATTATCACTAGATTTTCCTTAAAACTGCAGAATGGACAGCTACTAGGCATGCAAAAGGAAAAGCAAATCTATGTGAATGAATGCACATATAACTCAAAATGATATAAACAGTTCTACCTACATTTATGTTCTATCTTACATTTCAAGGGCCATAAAGCGGCTGTGATTTAAGTAGAATAGAGTCAGAAGAACTTGGATTCGAATTAGGAAATAGAGCCAATTTCAGGCATTGTTGAGAACTGGTATTCTTGGGGTGGGAGAAAGTAGACTATCCATAGAAGACAGAAAAGGATAAGTGAAAATTCTCTAGTTCTGAATTTAAATGGAAAGTAGCAGTATGAACCTATGACATATTTTAAAAATATTAAAAACAAACATACATATTTCCTAGCTCTGACCACTGAAAAAGTCTAGAAACAACTGATGTCATGTCAAAAGGACTCAGGAGTCCCTGGGAAGCTCCAACTGGCCAAAGATAGGGCCTCAGTTAGAATGATAACTGTAATGGAGTCCACGGTGATATGAATAAATAAATTTTACAAAACTGGTCACCACTGGAGGATATTTGTGAATCAACTCATTATTTTGAAAACTGTTAAATAAAAGAAGAGAATCATGCCTCTACAACTGGGCAACCAAATAGCTGATGAGGCGAGTCTTCTCAGAGAAATATACGCAGCTAATAAGTGAAGAAAAGAACAACAGAATTCACCATTTTTTGAAGCCTCAACTGAATTAATGGATGTTGGTATGAATCATCAGTGACTGCTAATATCACAGAAAGAGACAATTATCTATGTCTCCATGGAAGAACACATCATCACCTAAGACACTGTCTTGCCAAAACAAAACATGCAAGCTACATTCTGATCAACTACCAATTTACAGGAAATAAAAGGATTGAAGAATACGTTACCAGCACATGGAATGTAATCATCAAAATACACATGGGACAAATTACCTGGTTTCTTTAAAAATAAAATTCAAGGAGGAAAAAAAAAGTGAGAGAGACATGGAGGGAGAACCTAGAGATTAAACAAAACTTCAGAGACCGAACAATCAACGGCAAAGGGTGGATCTTCTTCGGATCTAATTCAAAATTCTTAAAAACAATTTTTTATGACATTTAGGAGACAACTGCAAATTTGAGCACTCACTGGGTATTTAATATTAAAAAATGATATTAAGGAATAAAAGTCCTATATTTTAAATACACATTCCAAAATTATATAGGTGTAATTACATGTTGTCTCGGAGCTGCTTCAAGATAATATGGAATGGGGTGAAACAGGTGGGGGTATAGATAAAACATGACAGCCATCAGTTGGTAAATATTAAAGCTGGATGAGTTCATGGGTATACAAGGAACACTCACAGTATTTTTATACTTTTGTACATGTTTAAAATTTGTGATAATCATTTAAAGACAAGACGACACTGCAGAAAAGAGTCTGGCAGTTTCTCAAGGGTTAAACGTACATCTACCGTACGATCCAACAACTCTGCTACTACCTACACTGCACATCTAAAAGAACTGAAAGCAGGGATTTGAGCAAATATTTGTACACCAACGATCACAGCAGCATGATTCACAATAGCTACAAGGTGGAAACAACCCAAGTGTCAATCACCCGATGAATAACAAAATATGGTATATACACACAGTGGGATTCATTAAGCCAAAAAAGGAATGGCATTTCCTTACATGCTATAACATGGATGAACCTTGAAAACACTACGTTTAGTGAAATAAGCCGGACATAGAAGGATAAATATTGTAGATTCCACTTACACGAGGTACCTAGGATAGGCAAATTCACACGGACAGAAAATAGAATCGAGGTTTCTAAGGGCCGGTAGGAGGGATAATGGGATTGTTCCTGTTTGATGGTTACAGAGTTTGTTGAGGATGATGAAAAGGTTTTGGTTATAGACAGTGGTGATAGTTATACAACACTGTGACTGTATTTAATGCCACTGAACTGCATATTTATAAATGGTTAAAATAAATATGATTTATGTATATTTTACCGCAATGAAAAAAAGAGGAACAACTGAGTTGAAATTTCAACTCTTCCTTGTCCGAGAGTCAGTTTCATCGTCCGTAATTGTAGTTGTCTATCCTCTGAGCTTAGTGCAGAGTAAGCACTCAGTAGGAGGTATCAGTACTACTTCCACTTCAACAGCAAAGGATTGTTGTGAAGATTCACAAAGTCAATGGATATGAAAGAACTTTCTAAAGGGCAAACCGCTGTACAAATATTAACAAACATTAGGTGTTACTGTCTCCCAAGGCCATGGAACAGGTCAGAAGAAGGGTAATTCTTTTGCACTGGTATGTCCTACATGGGCCAAGAGAATATATGGGTTTCTGTACTATATCAGAAGGTATTAGGAAAAGAAAGCATAAAACTTAGAGAACAACTGTCTTTTACCCCGATGCTTAAACACGCTCAGGCAACTGCTTAACATAAATGCCAAAGACATAACGGACATACCTTTCTTTCCTTTTAGGCTACTACTACTCTTACTAAAAATTTACTGCATTTTCAAAATACAGAACATGGAAGCTTATAGCACTTCTTAAGCATATCTAGAGCCTACTGCCAAATACTATAGTTCAATTCATATCTTTAATCTCATTTTGAAACAGCAATTACAAATGTGTATTTAAGGAAACCACTAGCTTCCCTTTTGGAACCCATGAAAGAAGGCCAGGATTCACCTTAGCATAAGATGATAACTACTGAACTACTATGAATTATCAGAGTATCAGAAAGAAGGTCATTTTCAATTACGGGTTCCATTTACCTCTGGCTTATAATAGCGGCGAGTATATGTTAAGTCAATAATCAGCCCAAGTTCTTCGTTGTGTTCTTGGAGTTTGTTAAAAAAGATCCAAGGGGGAGGAACATTCTTCTGGAGCAAGATTCTTTTCAAATCTCTGTCAGAAAGAATAAAATAAGAAAGAACATGCGTTTAAAATCCTTTATTATATTATCCATTTATTCAAACCCTGTGATGCTAAAATATGAGCTTCAAAGTAAAGTCTCTTCCTCTGGAGTTTACAAGCGGTATTACGATCCTTTCTTCCAGAGAGATTAGACGGCAGAAAATAAGCTCACTTCTATATAGTTATTTCTATCTTTGTTTATTTCATGTTGGTCTCCTAACCTGACTGTAAACTCCCAGAAGGCAGGGACCACATCCATTTTGCCTACCGCTGTACTGCCAGCTCCAAGCAGAGTGCCTGTAAATAGACACATAAATAAATACGTCTTGAATATCTACCTATATGAAGGATGGCTTTCACTGCTAAATATTCTTTTATGTATTTGGCTTACTTATGTACTCTGTTCGATTGAGCTCTTTAGTTATTCAGGTGCCAGCAACACACTTTTCATTTTAAATTAGCAGACTAGTTTTAGAGCAGTTTGAGATTCACAGCAAAACGGAGCAAAAAGTACACAGTTCCCACTTATACCCTCTCTCCTTCATCCCACACAGCCTTCCCCATTATCAACATGCCATACCAGTGTGCTTCCTTTGTGAGAATTCATGAACCAACACTGACACATCATTATCAATCCAAATGCATAGTTTATTGCATTCATGGTACAAGTAACTGACTATTTCTTTATTTCTAGTATAGTCATCTCCAGACATTTACATACAGAGATACATATTACTTTCTTATAAATTACTTTATTCTTTATTTAGAGTTAGGGCATTCCATTGGTTTTTTTTAATTAATTAAGTAGAAAAGTAGATTGTATTTATCTATGAATACCATTTGTGGATAGCAAAAGGGGTAGTAAAAAGTATTTGCTATAAAAAGGGAAAATGGAGTACGACGGGGTTGAGAGCCAGGGCTCTATATGGTGAATTCAGATTTCTGGAAGAATACGGTATTAAGTTTCGCTCACCTTTTTTAAAGGTACTTTGACAGCAATGAAACGCGTCCCAGGCATCCACTGTCCAACTGGGAGATACTCTTTCCAACTATTAATATATTTTTTGTTAGGCAAATTTTATGGTAGGCTGTCTCCCTGCATAGGATGAATGCGCCTTGAAAACGGAAATCATATCCCTCTATGGTAGGTCCCTCTTCTTTCTGCTTTGCATTTTGCTGCTCCACTTATTCAACCCCACCTTGTAATAAGCTATACTTCCCTTGTTCCTGTTTTCCCGTCTTGAAAACAGATAAAAGGCAACAAAACAATGCAACGGTCTCAACAAATCAGGGATATCTAAAACCAGAGATGGCCAGAACTTCTGTATCCCTGATAGAACCTAGCCCACTGTTGACTACTAAGGTATCATTAATACATGCGTGTTGACTGAAATAGTTTGAACTCAATTCCTCCCTTTCACAGTTTAGTTTTAGTCCTCATACAAAACCTGATAATAAAATTCCTTAATGCTAGGAATCACAGTGAAAAATAATATCTGAACTGACTTCTGTAAGATGAGTTAGAACTAAGGTTAATTCAGTGTATCTGAAGCACAGAAAGTGAGGGCAATAGTGGCACAAGATGAGGCTAGAGAAGCAGAGAGGGTTCTAGACCACGCAGAGTCTTAAAGGCCAACAGTTTGTTTTCTACTCTCAAAACAATGCTTTTGAGCGATGTCTGTGAGCAATGTTCCAACCTGCTTTTAAGGTTTCTTGTGTGCAGAATGGATTGGAAGGAAACAAGAAATATGGACACTACTTAGGACCTAATTGCAACACACAGGCAAGTTCAGTATTAGGATGTTGAGGGAGAGGTGATAGATTCAGAAGAAATTCAGGAGATAAACTGAAGTGGGCTTAATGGGGTATGAGATGGAGCAAAGTCTCCATGAGCAAAGTCTCACAATTAATCATCTGAACGTACATGAGCACACATGAGCAAAGTCTCACAATTAATCATCTGAACGTACAGAGGTAGATCTCTCAAATGACACCGGTTAGGAAGCAACAGTACGCCCTTTATCATTCCAAGAGACAACACAAATCAACTGTCTCGATGGAAAATTCGGCAGTACCCGTGCGTTTCTTCACTCAAACTTAGTTCCAGGTCCTCTTACTCACATTTTCTGTGCCAAAACAACACAGCTTGAGGAATTGAAGGGGATTCCATGTTCGTAATTAAGAAGTGTCCCCAACACTGACAGTCCCATCTTAAAAAGCAGTCCCTCTGCATTTTACCCGAGGAGCCATGGCCAGAGCCTCCCTTGTAAAACGATGGGGAGAAATCAGAACATCACACACTGTCCCTTTCAGCTACTGTGAACTGAACCGCGAGACGACCAATACCCCCTAGCACAGCGCGGACGGGGCAGCCCGCGGGGGCAACAGTCACAGGAGACAGCACAGGAGACGAAGCCCAGGCCCAGGGGCTCTGGGCTCCACCGGCAACGCCCAGGGGCCAAGGCGTTATTACCTTTCCGGGATGTGCTTTCCGCCCTTCCTCCTGGCCGATGAACGTCCGGAAAAACCGCGACGCTGACCCCGGCGCCCACGGGCATGATGCCACTGGCTCATGTGACCCCCAAGGTGCCGCCCACCCAACGCCAAGAGTGCCAAAGTCGCCAGCCCGGCTCCCCCGGTGCCACCACAAGGCCCCGAAACACAAGCGCCTAGGCACAAGCCCACGCAGCTCGCGCACCTCCTTCTCCTGCGCATGCGCCACCGTCCGCCCAGATGACGTCCACACGCCCAGACGCTTCATTGGTAAAGAGGAGTATGACGCCTGCAATCCCCTCCTTAGCCGGAAGATGGTAGCAGAGGTCCACTAGTTCGTGGTGTGTGCACCCTTCAGAACTCCAATCACATGGGACATGGAAAGCTGTCCCACTCTTCCAGTACCTTGTGTGGTTCTTTCAGATATTTCCCAAGTGCTTTACATTCACACTTGTTGTATCTTGTATGTAAGTATTTCTACGTAATGGAGATCCTGTATTTTATACAAGAGCTGCATACCAGACAGAGTCTACAATCTGTCGTGGATCGTGAGTTTCCCAGTCAATTTTTGCGTACATCCATCCCATTCTCTTTAATAGCTGCGTCACATTACATAATTTACACGGCCAGTCCGATACTGATGGACTTTTAGTTGTTTTCAGTTTGGGGGTATTCTGTTTGTTTGTTTGTTTGTTTTTGTCCTCTGTTATAGATAGGCTGCAGTGTGAACCTCTTTATACATGTGTATAGCTATATATAAATTTCTAGACATAGAATTTCTGGAATGAAAGAAATGCAAACTTAAAATATTGAAAGGTTTTCAATCAATCTAATCTGCCTAATCAACCTTCAAAAATACTCTATCAACTTACACTCCACTCACAGTGAAACATTTATTGGGTTTCTATTATGTGCCTGGTATCATGCTGGAGGTTGACAGTATGGATTTACATTTTAGACAATACCAAAATATGCTTGAGAGAGATAAGAGTGGAGCTCAGGTATAACATTTCCTCACAGTATCAGGCATAGGGATCGGTACCTGTTAGAAAAACTATGAATCCTGCCACAAGTGGAACAGCAAAGAACAGCATGTCCTACAGTAGGTCTGAAGGTATAATAGCATACTAAATTCCATTGTTATTTATAATAACAAATGTTTTTTGTTAGTTTTACTTTTCAGTTTCTAGTTTCTGAAAGTATCTTACATACACTGTTAGTAATCTTCACAACCATCTGAGCTGGGTAAACTGAGTCAGGAAGGTCAGAATTATTGAATGAATGAATGAATGAATGAGTAAAAAGATCACTAGCTTTAACGTATCTGGGACAGTCAATAGTCTAACCAAGTTTCAATCCACAAGCATTTATTTACAATTCTGAAAACTTCCACATACTTACAAATGGGACAATAGTAGTCAATTACTACTTGGATAAAGAAAAGATACAAGTTAGCACAACCTAGTTTACAAACTTACAATTAGGCACATTCAATTTGGTGCTAAGTCATAAAATATTCTTTTGCAATTTATGAAAAATATCCAATGGGCATGTAATGGCCAAAAAGTACAAATGATACAAATATCTATAGACATGACAACGTACAAATTGTGACATAAATCTATCGGAAACTAGAAAATCTATGTTGGTCTTATAGTTCCAGCTTGCTAAAAGATACAGGCTTTGGGTGGGAACACAAAAAAGTCCAGACCTGGCCATAACGGGGTTTCCAGAAAGTATGCGAACTAGCAAAGAGTAGGCCTCCGGATGGGAGTGGGTCCAACATGAGATGAAACAATGCCTTAATGGGTATGTAGTATGCTGGGACGGAGAAAATCTAGGAGCAAGGGATATATGGAGAATCAGACAGCGAAGTATTTGACACTAACAAAATCTACCAGTATCCCATAGGGCCTCAGGTACCATGCAAGGGTTTGAGGGATTCCAGTATTTAATTAAATCAAAATGTGACAATGGGAGGAATTAAGGACAGCCTCAGGGGTAGACGAACTGGGGATGTTACACCAAGACATGTCTCAGTCAACCTGATGGGTTCAAAATGCTGGGACAAGACAATACCCTAACTGTAAGAATAAAGGTTTCGGTCAGGGTAGGGCCTCATGTTCCTAAGTGCTGAAATAGAGCTCTTTAGTTTCTTCCTCCTACATGGAAGATTCTTTTAGAGGTTAAGATGATGCTGAGCCTGCAAGCTAAAGTTAAATGGCTGGAACTAGGGAGAGAAAATAAGTTACATAGGCTCGGAACCAGGAAAAGCCTAACTAAGGGTTTGCCTAACTAAACAGAATTGAAAGTTGGAACTGCATAGTTTAATAGGTAAACATTTTACTGATACCAAAATGTGTCTTACCACACTCCCCCCAATCTCACACCGCCCACCCTAACCTGCAGTGGCTACGGGTCCCTTGATTTCCATGGAAATACAGAGAAAAGAGACACTGATCTGGCTTGCAGGTATTTAGTAAGTTGTTAGCCTCACATCACATACTAGTATCATGTAAGTAGGCCATCTGAAGTAGGAAGCTTAGGGGAAAAACCTTGAAAAACACTTAAAAGCTTAAGCCACATCTCTATACTAACAACACCTTTCACCATTTCTTCTCAGATAAGCATCATCCCCATCAATGAAAAAACTCGTATCTCATAATAGGAAAAACAGGCCTAAAAATTAAATGTGTGTCTTTGGAGGTCCCATCTATGGGACATCTTCCTGGTACTAGAAAAGTCCCCAGAAAGATCAATCTTTGCACCCCTCCCTGAAAGCTTACCACCAAGGAAAATGACTAGATCCATAGATTTCCTCCCTCAAACCAGCTTACCTCACGTATAAATCATTAGCAACTCGGCCCTTACTCACATTATCACAGTCACAAGAGTGGTTAGGGAGCAAAGCACTAACCACGGGAACTGAAACAGAGGCAACCCAGGCCAAGTTGGGCTGATGGCAGATGTCTGCTCCTTACGCTTGGGTACATAATGTGACTCACCGCAATGCCTTTTTCACAGACCCCCTTTAAAGTTTCTCCACAAAATCCAACAGGTCAAGTTCGTTCATGATGCTTCAAGATAAACAATCGTCAAGAGAAAAACATGCAGTATGTCTTACAATGTTGGAGTCCTTAAAAATATGACAAGGAAATAACCATGTAGACAAAACCAGAGCATTTCAAAAAATCTGTATTCTACAAACATACCAGTGAATGCTATTAATAAGGTAATATGACATAAAACAAAATGAGAACTATATGTAAGACTGTTCCCTTTAGTGTACAGAATTCATGGCAATTGCTGCACTATCGAGCTACTTATATCTATGACTGTCTGTCCTGGTAATACAAAATGAGGCCAAAGTGTGTCAACTTGTTTCCCACAGAAACCACAAAATCTACATGAATCTCTTTACTCCTGTGCCCTTTCACCTTATCTGCTCCCAGTTCTCCACGAAATGTCCTCTTCCTTCTCTAATTATTCTCCTCTTCATTTTGCTAGGCCTTGCACCCAAGCATGCAAGACAGAGAATCCTAGAGGTCCAAGATTCTAGAGTGGCTGTTTGCAAGGGGCAGGAGATTAAAGTTAACTGCTACACTGTATATACTTCTGTGCAAAGAAAAAGGGACAGTATTCAGAATGTCTCTCACGTATAAAAGAGCTGGATGGCAGGATACCTGTGTGGCCCAAGGAACCAGAGGTAGCAAATTATGGGGAAAACGATTGCAACCAAAGGCTGGAAGAGGAAAGGTTTGCAACCAGCTCTGTCTCCTAGCTCTCTGGTATCTGCGTCCAACGGGCAGAGTCTATTTCGTGAAGCATCAAGCACTGAAAAGAAGACTCCTGCTGCTGCAAGTTGACAGGAAGTAACATCCATGAGGGTAAAAATGGCAAGATCAAGGCTTGTCCTAGAAACAATGCCCATAATGGAAAAAAAAAAAAAGTAAGCAGAAGAGAAATGTAAGTCGCAAGTCCAACCCCTGGCCCAGCCTGGCCCAGCCCAAGGAAGGTAGGAGTCAAGGAGACGAAACTAAGAGAAGAGCCTTGGACCACAACACTCTCCACAAGGTACACTCAACAAACTTCACCCTACGCTTTAACCAAGTTACAAAAAGAGCTTCTTAATTCCTCCTTTGGCTCCTTAAAAGCTGCTATAAGTTCACTAATTAGACAGATACGATTTCAGAACAACTGTAATAGTTCAAACTAGATGGCTCTTGCCTTCCTAAGGATATTAATTACATAAGATATATATAGCTCTAAGTATACGATACATAAAATATAATACTGTGTAGGATACAGGTAACTGTTAGTAAATTATATTAATGAACGTCTGTAAGAAATGTTGCAATGATTTCCCTAATGTAAGAGCCTGGGGGAGGTAAATCTGTCTTCTAGGATTTCCTCCCCAGAGCTCAGAAATTTAGGTGTTGTTTTAGCTCTCCTACACTCTCTCCACCCAACCCCGCCCTCCTGTTGGGGATCGGACCTCCCTATTGGCTATCTCATACCTTGAAATTGCCTGCTTTGTGACATCATTCTCCTATATCATATAAGTGATCAGTGAGCGGGAACCAGTGACCTTTGTACTGGACACATGTGCCGTTCAGCTGCAGCCACTCAGACATCCTCTGCTGTTGCCTCCTCATCCCTGGTATCTGCAGTTGATGTTTTCTCTTCTTCTCTGACCATGTCAGGTAAGAAAAGAACTTTTTAAAGTTTTTCGTTAGATTTATTTTGCCCCTAAATTTACTAGTAGATTCAAAATAGCATGGAATAATGAGGGAACGTATTGAACTAGAAGTCTGGAGACCTAATTTCAGTTTTGACTTTGGCATTTACTATCTGTGTGACTCTGGACAAATCATTGACTGTCTCACAAATCCTGATTTTTCCTTACCTGCTACGTTAGGATACTACATTGGTTGATCACTCTGATCCCTGTCTTTTCTAATATTGAGCCTTAAAGGGTACCCATGTAGAAAATGAAATCGGAGACTTCTCAAGAGTGTTTCAACAGAAACACAGAAAAGCCAGGTGACATAGAAAACTAGCAATATATAGCAAGATGTTTCATCTCTAATGGTCTCCCTCCGCTAGTATTTCGACTAGTTGAAAAGAGAAAATAGGGAGAGAGGATGGAGAGTACTGGGCTATATAGGGAGGCACAGAGTAAAACGTAAGGAAGTTTAGGATTGTTTTCATCAGCACAGGCCAACAGGAACCAAGACATAGGAAAAAATATAAGAACGAAGAGGGGAAGCATAGAGGAGCTCTCAAGAAAAACGTAGTTTGCAATGGAATGTTGATGGGAACCAAAGATTTTAAATTAAAGCACAAACAGCATAGAGTGAATTCTGCTCAGAGCAGGGCAAAACAAAGTTCATTGTAGCAAATCCTTATTTTAACAGACTAAGAGGAAAGTAAGGACAGAAGAGGGTATCACCAGGAAAGGCAGCTTACCAGAAAAGTCATACTCAGTGTTTTTTTTTGCTTTTATTGCCTCTGAATACAGTTGGCACTTGACAGTCTTGAATGTAAACATTTTAGAAGTATGTCCTAGAAATCATGCTTCCTATATACAAGAAACCAAAGTGCTTATCTAGGGGTCTGCTTTTCAATGTTTTATTCTTCCTAATTTTTAAACTATGTAGACGTTTTACCAATTAAACACTTTAAATGATATCTTCGAGATTGAATCAGAAGGACTATTTCCTTTGTGTGATATGTAGCTTCTAAGGCAAGGTTGCTTTTCATCTTTACAGTTCTTTCCTTCCTAAAGAAGGAAATGTGCTCTCTTCCTAGAGAGCACATTGATCAACAGCCATCGTTCGTTTTTAGATCCTAGCTACCTAAGAAGAAAAAGAAACAGTCAAGCCCCACATCTCTAATTCCACATTGAGGGAATTCGCTGGCGGTCCAGTGGTTAGGACTCGGTGCTTTCACTGCCAGGGCCACGCGGCGCGACAAAAAAAAAAAAAAAAAATCCACATTTATCTAGAACAATATTGCGGAGTCCTTTCGATATTCTTACATTTGAAAATCTTTTTTAACTGGATTCTAGTGATGATGGTTTTTTTAGGTTTGGGGATGTCATCTTCTTGGATGTTGAAGATGATTATAATCTAAGTTCTAGGATAAATACAAAAACCTTCTTGATACTTTTTAAGCTTCCTTTCTGCTTATTATATATTTCTATTCTTTGAAACATATATTTCTACCAGGCTGAATAGAAACATATATTTCTACCAGGCTGAATATTTCTACCAGGCTGAATATATATTTCTATTCTTTGAAACATATATTTCTACCAGGCTGAATACCTGTTACTTGCTGGGTAAAAATATGAATGAGCACAATAATGAAATTCTTTTACACTTATTATTTTGCTGTCTGCTTTGTACCAGTTTTCATTGAAATACTTGTCTGCATATATTGTGGCTACCTATACATTCACATTGATTGAATTTTGTTGCTCTTTAGGCATTTTTACTGATATATCTTCTCTGTGTGTATGTATTGGCTAGGAATTCATTCAAAATCACCTTCTATCGTGTTTTTGGGTTAACAGTATTCACTAAAATACAGTGGGCAAAATTCACTTTCGTAACATTGCATGTATGGTACAGAATGTCATTTGTTAGTAAACTCATTATGCTCTGATACTTGCCACATACCCCAGTTTTCATAACTATGTATTTCTTTTTCGTTATGTAATATGTTTTTCATGAATTTTCTTTGTCTTTCTAGAACTCATTGTATCTTCCTCCATATAAATCATATACAATATACCAGTTTATTCATGGATTAATTATTACTGCTATTATTATTGGTGGTGGTGTTATCACCACTTTACAGATGAGTAATCTGAAGTAATCAGATAACATTTTTCTTTCCAAAAGCACTTAAGAAATTCACTTTCGGGTAATCATTTTGAGGTAGGATGAGAAACCAGGCTTGAAGAGGGTAAAAATGACTCTTTAAATTTACCAGTTGGACTGAGCTATATGTGAACTCTAGGTAATAGCGTGGGAACTGCACAAGCAAAGTGAGACACTGAAGATCACGATGGTAATAGCCGTACTGTTTTCTAACGTACAAAAAAAAACTGCCTATAGTGTAAGTTCTATTTCTCCTGCTTTCTGGCAGTATCGTGCTCAGAGTAGCGTCCTGGCAAGGAAGTCAGGATACTTAGGTTCTGAAACCTGGTAAGGATACTAACATAATGAGAGAACTTGAACAAGTCAACCCGACCTCTCTGAGCCTCAGTTTCCTTCCTCATGAAATGAGACTGTGAAAATAGAAGTTCTCTAAGGACCTCCTAGTTCTAAAATGCTTCCAGTCTAGGAAACAGCATAGAAGTCAATACTAGTGCAGGCTGAAGGGAAAGATAGGGCAGGGAGAAGGTTGCTTCCAGCCTAGAGAACAATGTCTGAGCCATACCACTTGGGTCTTCTGCCCATCTGTGCCCAACATGGCAGCACAGGCAGTTAATACAGAAGAGTGTAAAACTGCTCAGTCCTTACAACCATCATAACGGTCTGATTTTTGGTTTCTCAGTAAGTATTGACATTAGAGGTGTCCTGATAGCAAGAACCTTAAGATAATGCTGTTCCTCAAACATAGTGAGAATTTATCAATCTCCCTGATGTTTTCATTACCCTCTTGTTCTTACAGAAAATTTCCAAAATCCATTTCTACTTGGAACTCTAAATTCTCTGCAGCACTCTCTTCCTGTGGTGAGCAATGCAACCTCCCTGACAGGAAGTGCCTGCAACTTCTCCAGAGTCTCTGCTCCTGCCGTCAGTTCGGCATCAGCTACCGGTAGGTACCTCCTTCCAGACACAGACACACGTGTAGTGCCTACCTTCACCAACAGTCTAGCATAACTACGTTATCTGGAGTTACTGACCAGAGCCAGATCTCCACTTCAGCTGCTTCCTATCCAGGTGTTCTTGACTGGGACATCACAGGAAGCACTGAAAAGAATTCTTCTTCACTTGGAGACTTTACTCTGGCCATCACTGACCAGCACACAGCTGCTTCCTCCATGTTTATGGCAGCCCAGTATGATAAAACTGCAGACCCCAATAACATGGTCCCTCTATATCCAAAGGTCCCAACGTGATCAAAGCCAAAGACAACAGAGCCATTAAGGTGAATCAGGTGCGGGAAAAGCCAAGTGTCATAAAGGCTCCCTCTGATCAACCCAGAAAGAACAAACATAAAGCTTCTGAGCCTATCAATGCTGCTCCCAAGGCCAAAATCCAGCCAAAGAATCCAGAGTGCCTGATAGCGGGAGAAGTGGCTCTATGCAATGCTGCAGTCAGTGACAGGGCTCCTGTGAACACGGCCAAGGGTTCTAGAGGCAAACCTCAGAAAGCTGCATCCAGGAAGATCAGCAAAACGAAGAGCCACGGGCAGGAAAAGACCAAAAGGACCAGAGGAAGAAAGAAGGCTGAAGAGAATAAGCAGTCAGGGAGCAAAGTCAAGGCAGGAGAGAAGCCAACAATTCCCCAGACGAAGCGAAAGGAACACCAAACTGAGCCTATCCAAGAGAGCTTTAAAAAGCCTCGAACCGCCCTACGCGTGCGCATGCTGGAGGCTGTGCGGGTTTTTCATGCACTGGGGGAGAAGAATGATAAGAGAACTGGGCTCTCCTCCTGTCGGGTCTTGGGAAATTCAAGCAACCCTAAAGACCCCCAGCCACCCCCAGCTATCCAGCCATGGCGGAATACCCCACGTGAGGGTAAGGGCCCTGAGAAAACTCAAGGCGAAGCCCAGAAACCAGACAGCAGTGCTGAAAAAGAGTGTCCCTCTCCATCCCAGTATGAGCTGCTGCCTCCTGGGAAGGTCAAGTTGATACCTCTGCCTTTTTCTGCCTGGGACAAGCCTCAAGCTCGACCTGCTCCTCGGAGGCCACAGTCTCCGGCCTCACATCGGCCTGCTGTTGCTGACTGTGCCCACGCTGCTTCTACTAACTCAGCTCAACCTGCTGCAGTCAGTTCTTCCCAGCCAGCTCCTGCCTCTTTGCCAGGTCCTGCCAAACCAGCTCAGCCAACTGTGACCAACCCAACCCAACCAGGTTGGACCGACCATACCCAGCCTAGTGTCCCTCCACCTGCTGCTCCTAGGCCTGCACCCTACAAAACTTCATCATGCACTTCTCTCCAGCGGGAGCCTGTTCCCCCTGCTGTGACTAAGCACCAGTCCCCAGCCAAGCTCCAAACCCCATTTCTACTCCAAGACTTCAGCAAGAAACCAGTTCCATGGAGGGAACCCAATGTTCCTGAGCCAGTAATGTCAAAGCCCATCGAACTACAGCAGAGGCCCGAGCGGGAGGCCATGAAGAGGCGGGCCCAACAACAACGTGAGAATGCTGCCAAATACACCTCTTTGGGGAAAGTGCAATTTTTCATTGAGAGGCAAAAAGAAATGGAAATTGCTGACTACTACGGATATGTAAAGTAACAGCTGCTAGGATTGTTGGTGCCACCTTGGGGACCAGCTCTTCTTCCATATGTAGATAAGACAGGCATAAATTTATTTATATTGGTATATTTTAAAACAATAAAACTGAATAAAAAAATGTAATAGAATTAATAGATGAGTAATAAACCTTTTGAATTCTGAGATGCTGCTAACTGCGGCGTGTTTTTTTGTTTTGTTTTGTTTTGTTTTTGATGGGGTTGGAATCAAAGCCTGCATGAGAAAGGAAGGACTGAAAGTTGGATGGGAGAATGAAGGAAAGGGGTAAAAACTGAGGAAAGAGGAAGGAACTTGGCCCAGGGCTAGGAAGGCCAAAAGAGATTTATGGATTTATGAAAGGAAGCAGGAGTGAGGATGAAATGGCAGAAGTAAAAAGCAGGGTCAGAGGTCAGGGTTGAAAGAACCAAATTTGAGTAGAGTTGAAGATGACAGAAGGTGACTCTAGGTTTACTAGGAGAAATAGAAAAAGTCTCTTGGGGAGGTTGGCCTTAAGTCTCACGACCACCAGATAGGTATTTAAGAAAACAAGAGGTTCAGGACACATCTCTGAAAGGTTTGAGTTGCCTTATCCAGGCGTGATTATAGTGGGGGGATAGGGAAATCTACCAGAGAGGTGGCTAGGGCTCAGAGTTATCCTAGGGGCAGCTGACGACAGGGGCAGAGCCAAGGGAGCTGCTGCATCAGGAGGCCCACGAATAGGGCCTGGTATGTAAATCACCGTGTACTCAACACCTGAGCACCAGGGCAGCTAAGGCACTATTCAGTTAATCCTGGCAATGACAGGCAAGGCCAGTATTCCTGTGCCACTTCACTTAGAGAGGTGAATATAATCATCAAAATCTAGACGGGACAAATTACCTGGTTTCTTTAAAAATAAAATTCAAGGAGGATAAAAAAAAGTGAGAGAGACATGGAGGGAGAACCTAGAGATTAAATAAGACTTCAGAGACCTAACCATCAACGGCAAAGTGTGGACCTTATTTGGATCTAACTCAAAATTCTTAAAAACAATTTTTTATGACATTTAGGAGATAACTGCAAATTTGAGCACTCACTGGGTATTTACTATTAAAAAATGATATTAAGGAATAAAAGTCCTATATTTTAAAGATACGTACCAAAAATATATAGCTGGGGCTTCCCTGGTGGCGCAGTGGTTGAGAATCTGCCTGCCAATGCAGGGGACACGGGTTGGAGATCTGGTCTGGGAAGGTCCCACATGCCGCGGAGCAACTAGGCCCGCGAGCCACAACTAGTGAGCCTGCGCGTCTAGAGCCTGTGCTCCACAACAAGAGAGGCCGCGATAGTGAGAGGCCCGCGCACCGCGATGAAGAGTGGCCCCAGCTTGCCGCCACTAGAGAAAGCCCTCGTACATAGACGATGATCCAACACAGAAAAAAAATTAATTAATTAAAAAAATATATATAGGTGTAATTACATGTTCTCTTGGAGCTGCTTCAAGATAATGTGGAATGGGGTGAAACAGGTGGGGGTATAGATAAAACATGACAGCCATCAGTTGGTAAATATTAAAGCTGGATGAGTTCATGGGTATACAAGGAACACTCACAGTATTTTTATACTTTTGTACATGTTTAAAATTTGTGATAATCGTTTAAAGACAAGACGACACTGCAGAAAACAGTTTGGCAGTTTCTCAAAGATTAAACGTAGAGCTACCGTATGATCCAACAACTCTGCTACTACCTACACTGCACATCTAAAAGAACTGAAAGCAGGGATTTGAGCAAATATTTGTACACCAACGATCACAGCAGCATGATTCACAATAGCTACAAGGTGGAAACAACCCAAGTGTCAATCACCCGATGAATAACAAAATATGGTATATACACACAGTGGGATTCATTAAGCCAAAAAAGGAATGGCATTTCATTACATGCTATAACACGGATGAACCTTGAAAACACTACGTTTAGTGAAATAAGCCAGCCATAGAAGGATAAATATAGTAGATTCCACTTACACGTGGTACCTAGGATAGGCAAATTCATAGAGACAGAAAATAGAATAGAGGTTTCTAAGGGCCGGTGGGAGGGATAATGGGGTTGTTACTCTTTGATGGTTACAGAGTTTTTGTTGAGGATGATGAAAAGGTTTTGGTTATAGACAGTGGTGATAGTTACACAACACTGTGACTGTAGTTAGTGCCACTGAACTGCATATTTATAAACGGTTAAAATAAATATGATTTATGTATATTTTACCACAATGAAAAAAAGAGGAACAACTGAGTTGAAATTTCAATTCTTCCTTGTCCGAGAGTCAGTTTCATCGTCCGTAAAATTAGTAATTGTAGTTGTCTACCCTCTGAGCTTAGTGCAGAGTAAGCACTCAGTAGGAGGTATCAGTACTACTTCCACTTCAACAGCAAAGGATTGTTGTGAAGATTCACAAAGTCAATGGATATGAAAGAACTTTCTAAAGGGCAAACCGCTGTACAAATATTAACAAACATTAGGTGTTACTGTCTCCCAAGGCCATGGAACAGGTCAGAAGAAGGGTAATTCTTTTGCACTGGTATGTCCTACATGGGCCAAGAGAATATATGGATTTCTGTACTATATCAGAAGGTATTAGGAAAAGAAAGCATAAAACCTAGAGAACAACTGTCTTTTACCCCGATGCTTAAACATGCTCAGGCAACTGCTTAACATAAATGCCAAAGACATAACGGACATACCTTGCTTTCCTTTTAGGCTACTACTATTCTTACTAAAAATTTACTGCATTTTCAACATACAGAACATGGAAGCTTATAGCACTTCTTAAGCATATCTAGAGCCTACTGCCAAATATTACAGTTCAATTCATATCTTTAATCTCATTTTGAAACAGCAATTACAAATGTGTATTTAAGGAAACCACTAGCTTCCCTTTTGGAACCCATGAAAGAAGGCCAGGATTCACCTTAGCATAAGATGATAACTACTGAACTACTATGAATTATCAGAGTATCAGAAAGAAGGTCATTTTCAATTACGGGTTCCATTTACCTCTGGCTTATAATAGCGGCGAGTCAATAATCAGCCCAAGTTCTTCGTTGTGTTCTTGGAGTTTGTTAAAAAAGATCCAAGGGGGAGAAACATTCTTCTGGAGCAAGATTCTTGTCAAATCTCTGTCAGAAAGAATAAAATAGAAAGAACATGCGTTTAAAATCCTTTATTATATTATCCATTTATTCAAACCCTGTGATGCTAACATATGAGACTCAAAGTAAAGTCTCTTTCTCTGGAGTTTACAAGCGGTATTACGATCCTTTCTTCCGGAGAGACAGATGGCAGAAAATAAGCTCACTTCTATATAGTTATTTCTATCTTTGTTTATTTCACGTTGGTCTCCTAACCTGACTGTAAACTCCCAGAAGGCAGGGACCACATCAATTTTGCCTACCGCTGTATTGCCAGCTCCAAGCAGTTTTTTGCATTCATGGTACAAGTAACTGACTATTTCTTTATTTCTAGTATAGTCATCCCCAAACATTTACATACTGAGATACATATTACTTTCTTATAAATTACGTTATTCTTTATTTAGAGTTAGGGCATTCCATTGGTTTTTTTTAATTAATTAAGTAGAAAAGTAGGTTGTATTTATCTATGAATTCCATTTCTGGATAGCAAAAGAGGTAGTAGAAATTATTTGCTATAAAAAGGGAAAATGGAGTACGACGGGGTTGAGAGCCAGGGCTCTATATGGTGAACTCAGATTTCTTGAAGAATATGGTATTAACTTTTGCTTACCTTTTTTAAAGGAACTTTGACAGCAATGAAACGCGTCCCAGGCATCCGCTGTTCAACTGGGAGACAGTCTTCCCACCTGTTAATATATTTTTTGTTAGGCAAATTTTATGTTAGGCTGTCTCCCTGCATAGGATGAATGCGCCTTGAAAATGGAAATCATATCCCTCTATGGTAGGTCCCTCTTCTTTCTGCTTTGCATTTTGCTGCTCCACTTATTCAACCCCACCTAGTAATAACCTATACTTCCCTTGTTCCTGTTCTCCCATCTTGAAAACAGATAAAAGGCAACAAAACAATGCAACGGTCTCAACAAATCAGGGATATCTAAAACCAGAGATGGCCAGAACTTCTGTATCCCTGATAGAACCTAGCCCACTGTTGACTACTAAGGTATCATATCATTAATACATGCGTGTTGACTGAAATAGTTTACACTCAATTCTTCCACTTCATAATTTACTTTTAGTCCTCATACAAAACCTGAAAATAAAATTCCTTAATGCTAGGAATCACAGTGAAAAATAATATCTGAACTGACTTCTGTAAGATGAGTTAGAACTAAGGTTAATTCAGTGTATCTGAAGCACAGAAAGTGAGGGCAATAGTGGCACAAGATGGGGCTAGAGAAGCAGAGAGGATTCTAGACCACGCAGAGTCTTAAAGGCCAACAGTTTGTTTTCTACTCTCAAAACAATGCTTTTGAGCGATGTCTATGAGCAATGTTCCAACCTGCTTTTAAGGTTTCTTGTGTGCAGAATGGATTGGAAGGAAACAAGAAATATGGACACTACTTAGGACCTAATTGCAGCACACAGGAAGTTCAGTATTAGGATGTTGAGGAAGAGGTGATAGATTCAGAAGAAATTCAGGAGATAAACTGAAGCGGGCTTAATGGGGTATGAGATGGAGGAAAGGAAGCTCTTAGGGAATTAAAGCGTTTACTGCACACATGAGCAAAGTCTCACAATTAATCATCTGAACGTACAGAGGTAGATCTCTCAAATGACACCGGTTAGGAAGCAACAGTACGCCCTTTATCATGGCAAGAGACAACGCAAATCAACTGTCTCGATGGAAAATTCGGCAGTACCCGTGCGTTTCTTCACTCAAACTTAGTTCCAGGTCCTCTTACTCACATTTTCTGTGCCAAAACAACACAGCTTGAGGAATTGAAGGGGATTCCACTTTGGTAATTAAGAAGTGTCCCCAACACTGACAGTCCCATCTTAAAAAGCAGTCCCTCTGCATTTTACCCGAGGAGCCATGGCCAGAGCCTCCCTTGTAAAACGATGGGGAGAAATCAGAACATCACACACTGTCCCTTTCAGCTACTGTGAACTGAACCGCGAGACGACCAATACCCCCTAGCACAGCGCGGACGGGGCAGCCCGCGGGGGCAACAGTCACAGGAGACAGCACAGGAGACGAAGCCCAGGCCCAGGGGCTCTGGGCTCCACCGGCAACGCCCAGGGGCCAAGGCGTTATTACCTTTCCGGGATGTGCTTTCCGCCCTTCCTCCTGGCCGATGAACGTCCGGAAAAACCGCGACGCTGACCCCGGCGCCCACGGGCATGATGCCACTGGCTCATGTGACCCCCAAGGTGCCGCCCACCCAACGCCAAGAGTGCCAAAGTCGCCAGCCCGGCTCCCCCGGTGCCACCACAAGGCCCCGAAACACAAGCACCTAGGCACAAGCCCACGCAGCTCGCGCACCTCCTTCTCCTGCGCATGCGCCACCGCCCGCCCAGATGACGTCCACACGCCCAAACGCTTCATTCATAGAGGAGTATGACGCCTGCAATTCCCTCCTTAGCCGGAAGATGGTAGCAGAGGTCCACTAGTTCGTGGTGTGTGCACCCTTCAGAACTCCAATCACATGGGACATGGAAAGCTGTCCCACTCTCCCAGTATCTTGTGTGGTTCTTTCAGATATTTCCCAAGTGCTTTACATTCACACTTGTTGTATCTTGTATGTAAGTATTTCTACGTAATGGAGATCCTGTATTTTATAGAAGAGCTGGATACTAGACATAGTCTACAATCTGTCTTGGATAGTGAGTTTCCCAGTCAATTTTTGCGTACATCCATCCCATTCTCTTTAATAGCTGCGTCACATTACATAATTTACACGGCCAGTCCGATACTGATGGACTTTTAGTTGTTTTCAGTTTGGGGGTATTTTGTTTGTTTGTTTGTTTGTTTTTGTCCTCTGTTATAGATAGGCTGCAATGTGAGCCTCTTTATACATGTGTATAGCTATATGTAAATTTCTAGACATAGAATTTCTGGAATGAAAGAGATGCAAACTTAAAATATTGAAAGGTTTTCAATCAATCTAATCTGCCTAATCAACCTTCAAAAATACTCTATCAACTTACACTCCACTCACAGTGAAACATTTATTGGGTTTCTATTATGTGCCTGGTATCATGCTGGAGGTTGACAGTATGTATTTATCTTTTACACAATTGCAAAAAATGCCTGAGAGAGGTAATAGTGGAGCTCAAGTAGAACATTTCCTCACAGTATCAGGCATAGGGATCTGTAACTGTTAGAAAAATTATGAATCCTGCCCCAAGTGGAACAGCAAAGAACAGCATGTACTACAGTAGGTCTGAGGGTATAATAGCATAGTAAATTCCATTGTTATTTATAATAACAAATGTTTTTTTTTAGTTTTACCTTTTAGTTTCTAATTTCTTTTGTTTTAACATCTTTATTGGAGCATAACTGCTGTACAATGGTGTGTTGGTTTCTGCTTTATAACAAAGTGAATCAGTTATACATATACATATGTTCCCATATCTCTTCCCTCTTGCGTCTCCCTCTCTCCCACCCTCCATATCACACCGTTCTAGGTAGTCACAAACCACTTAGCTGAACTGCCTGTGCTATGCGGCTACTTCCCAGTAGCTATCTGTTTTACGTTTGGTAGTTTATATATGTCCATGACACTCTCTCACTTTGTCACACCTTATCCTTCCCCCTCCCCATATTCTCAAGTCTATGCTCTAGTAGGTATGTGTCTTTATTCCTGTCTTACCCCTAGGTTCTTCATGACCTTTTCTTTTTTTCTCTTAGATTCCATATATATGTTTTAGCATATGGTATTTGTCTTTCTCTTTCTGACTTACTTCACTCTGTATGACAGACTCTTGGTCCATCCACCACACTACAAATAACTCACTTTCGTTTCTTTTTATGGCTGAGTAATATTCCATTGTATATATGTGCCACATCTTCCTTATCCATTCATCTGTTGATGGACACTTATGTTGCTTCCATGTCCTGGCTATTGTAAATAGAGCTTCAATGAACATTTTGGTACATGACTCTTTTTGAATTATGGGTTTCTCAGGGTATATGCCCAGTAGTGGGATTGCTGGGTCGTAAGGTCTTTCTATTTGTAGTTTTTTAAGGAACCTCCATACTGTTCTCCATAGTGGCTGTATCAATTTACATTCCCACCAACAGTGCAAGAGGGTTCCCTTTTCTCCACACCCTCTCCAGCATTTATTGTTTGTAGATATTTTGATGATGGCCATTCTGACTGGTGTGAGATGATATCTCATTGTAGTTTTGATTTGCATTTCTCTAATGATTAATGATGTTGAGCATTCTTTCATGTGTTTGTTGGCAATCTGTATATCTTCTTTGGAGAAATGTCTATTTAGCTCTTCTGCCCATTTTTGGATTGCGTTGTTTGTTGTTTTGCTATTGAGCTGCATGAGCTGCTTGTAAATTTTGCAGATGAATCCTTTGTCAGTTGCTTCATTTGCAAATATTTTCTCCCATTCTGAGGGTTGTCTTTTGGTCTTATTTATTGTTTCCTTTGCTCTGCAAAGCTTTGAAATTTCATTAGGTCCCATTTGTTTATTTTTGTTTTTATTTCCATTATTCTAGGAGGTGGGTCACAAAGGATCTTGCTGTGATTTATGTCATAGAGTGTTCTGCCTATGTTTTCCTCTGTGACTTTGATATTGTCTGGCCTTACATTTAGGTCTTTAATCCATTTTGAGTTTATTTTTGTGTATGGTGTTCGGGAGTGTTCTAATTTCATACTTTTACATGTACCTGTCCAGTTTTCCCAGCACCAATTATTGAAGAGGATGTCCTTTCTCCACTGTATATTCTTGCCTCCTTTATCAAAGGTAAGGTGACCGTATGTGTGTGGCTTTATCTCTGGACTTTCTATCCTGTTCCATTGATCTATATTTCTGTTTTTGTGCCAGTACCATAGTGTCTTGATTACTGTGGCTTTGTAATATAGTCTGAAGTCAGGAAGCCTGATTCCTCAAGCCTCATTTTTCATTCTCAAGATTGCTTTGGCTATTTTGGGTCTTTTGTATTTCCATACCAATTGTGAAATTTTTTGTTCTAGTTCTGTGAAAAATGCAGTGGTAGTTTGACAGGGATTGCATTGAATCTGTAGATTGCTTTGGGTAGTAGAGTCATTTTCACAATGTTGATTCTTCCAATCCACGAACATGGTATATCTCTCCATCTAACTGTATCATCTTTAATTTCTTTCATCAGTGTCTTATAATTTTCTGCATACAGGTCTTTTGTCTCCTTAGGTAGGTTTATTCCTAGATATTTTATTCTTTTTGTTGCAATGGTAAGTGAGAGTGTTTTCTTAATTTCACTTTCAGATTTCTCATCACTAGTGTATATGAATTCCAGAGATTTCTGTGCATTAATTTTGTATCCTACTACTTCACCAAATTCATTGATTAGCTTTAGTAGTTTTCTGGTAGCATCTTTAGGATTCTCTATGTATAGTATCATGTCATCTGCAAACAGTGACAGCTTTAATTCTTTTTTTCCGATTTGGATTCCTTTTATTTCTTTTCCTTCTCTGATTGCTGTGGCTAAAACTTCCAAAACTATGTTGAATAAGAGTGGTGAGAGTGAGCAACCTTGTCTTGTTCCTGATCTTAGTGGAAATGCTTTCACTTTTTCACCATTGAGGATGATGTTGCCTGTGGGTCTGTCATATATGGCCTTTATTATGTTGAGGAAAGTTCCTCTATGCCTACTTTCTGCAGGGTTTTTATCATAAATGGGTGTTGAACTTAGTCAAAAGCTTTCTCTGCATCTATTGAGATGATCATATGGTTTTTCTCCTTCAATTTGTTAATATGGTATATCATGTTGATTGATTTGCGTATATGGAAGAATCCTTGCATTCCTGGAATAAACCCCACTTGATCATGGTGTATGATCGTTTTAATGTGCTGTTGGATTCTGTTTGCTACTATTTTGTTGAGGATGTTTGCATCTATGTTCATCAGTGATATTGGCCTGTAGTTTTTTCTTTGTGACACCTTTGTCTGCTTTTGGTATCAGGGTGATGGTGGCCTCGTAGAATGGGTTTGGGAGTGTTCCTCCCTCTGCTATATTTTGGAAGAGTTTGAGAAGGATAGGTGTTAGCTCTTCTCTAAATGTTTGATAGAATTCGCCTGTGAAGCCATCTGGTCCTGGGCTTTTGTTTCTTGGAAGATTTTTTTTTTTGCAGTACGCAGGCCTCTCACTGCTGTGGCCTCTCTCATTGCACAGCATAGGCTCCAGTGGCCATGGCTCACGGACCCAGCCGCTCCACGGCATGCAGGATCCTCCCGGACAGGGACAAGAACCCTTGTCCCCTGCATCGGCAGGTGGACTCTCAACCACTGCGCCACCAGGGAAGCCCTGTTGGAAGATTTTTAATCACACTTTCAATTTCAGCGTTTGTGATTGGTCTGTTCATATTTTCTATTTCTTCCTGGTTCAGTCTCGGCAGGTTGTGCATTTCTAAGAATTTGTCCATTTCTTCCAGGTTGTCCATTTTATTGGCAAAGAGTTGCTTGTAGTAATCTCTCATGATCCTTTGTATTTCTGCAGTGTCAGTTGTTACTTCTCCTTTTTCATTTCTAATTCTATTGATTTGGGTCTTCTCCCTTTTTTTCTTGATGAGTCTGGCTAATGGTTTATCAATTTTGTTTATCTTCTCAAAGAACCAGCTTTTAGTTTTATTCATCTTTGCTATCATTTCCTTCATTTCTTTTCATTTATTTCTGATCTGATCTTTATGATTTCTTTCCTTCTGCTAACTTTGGGGTTTTTTGTTCTTCTTTCTCTAATTGCTTTAGGTGCAACGTTAGGTTGTTTATTTGAGATGCTGCCTGAACCTTCGGGTAGGATTGTACTGCTATAAACTTCCCTCTTAGAACTGCTTTTGCTGCATCCCATAGGTTTTGGGTCATTGTGTCTCCATTGTCATTTGTTTCTAGGTATTTTTTGATTTCCTCTTTGATTTCTTCAGTGATCACTTCGTTATTAAGTAGTGTATTTTTTAGCCTCCATGTGTTTGTATTTTTTACAGATCTTTTCCTGTAATTGATATCTAGTCTCATGGCATTGTGGTCGGAAAAGATACTTGATACAATTTCAATTTTCTTAAATTTACCAAGGCTAGATTTGTAACCCAAGATATGATCTATTCTGGAGAATGTTCCATCAGCACTTGAGAAAAATGTGTATTCTGTTGGTTTTGGATGGAATGTCCTATAAATTTCAATTAAGTCCATCTTGTTTAATGTATCATTTAACCCTTGTATTTCCTTATTTATTTCATTTTGGATGATCTGTCCATTGGTGAAAGTGGGGTGTTAAAGTCCCCTACTATGATTGTGTTACTGTTGATCTCCTCTTTTATGGCTGTTAGTATTTGCCTTATATATTGAGGTGCTCCTATGTTGGGTGCATAAATATTTACAACTGTTATATCTTCTTCTTGGATCGATCCCTTGATCATTATGTAGTGTCCTTCTTTTCTCTTGTAATAGTTTTTATTTTAAAGTCTATTCTGTCTGATATGAGAATTGCTACACTAACTTTCTTCTGATTTCAATTTGCATGGAATGTCTTTTTCTATCCCCTCACTTTCAGTCTGTATGTGTCGCTAGGTCTGAAATGGGTCTTTTGTAGGCAGGATATATACGGGTCTTGTTTTTGTATACATTCAGCCAGTCTGTGTCTTTTGGTGGGAGCATTTAATCCATTTAAGGTAATTATCGATATGTATGTTCCTATTCCCATTTTCTTAATTGTTTTGGGTTTGTTATTGTAGGTCTTTCCCTTCTCTTGTGTTTCTTGCCTAGAGAAGTTCCTTTAGCATTTGTTGTAAAGCAGGTTTAGTGGTGCTGAACTCTCTCAGCTTTTTTTTTTTTGTCGCTGCTTGCTTCTAGGGGCTCCGCTGAACCACCTCCCCCTGAGGTAGGTAACTGAGAATGAAAGGAAGAGCGCTCAACATGCCAAAGGGAAGTAGCAGAGAGCTTTCTGAAGCAGAGAGCCTACCTGCAGTGCCAGGGGAAGGGCCTTGTGCTCCAGGGGCGTGAAAAATGGTGATGTTGCAGAAGGAAAAACTTGCACTTTGCGTGGAAGCCTGGCAGTGCTCAGGGGAGTGTTTACGAGGGCAGCTCTCAGGGCGAACGTTGACCGTTTACTGGAAGCGTTTGGAAGGCGGAGGCTTTAGTGTTACCTGTTTAGACCGGTTCCTCTTCCATGAGGAGTAGCGCTTGCTTCCTGGGTACTGCAGGCAGAGTCTAGTGGCAGAGCCCTTTCCTTAAGGTGAAGGATCAAGTGGAAGTCAAGTGCGTGGTGAGCCCTGTTAAAGCGACCGCCGTGCAAATTAAGAAGGGGCATGCCCTTGAAACATGCCCTCGTGTCAGCGCACATGGTGGATTCATCTAGAGTGAAGGCTGTGTGAAACATGTGTCGCCCTAGCTTCTCTCTGTAGACCATGGGTGAGTCCCATGTGTGCCAGACCTCAGAAATGTCACCCATTGTATCGATTCGGCTTTTCAAACTCCTTGGTCTCTTTTGGAATAAGGCTACAGTCCCTCTGGAAGGCCTATGCCGCAACAGTTTCCGCACGTTAATTTACAGCTGCCTTCAGGTAAGGGAGCCAACGGTGAGTTGCCTAGAAAGCGTTGCCACTGCCTAAACTGATCCGTATTCCGGCCAGAAACACTTTCGTCTTGTCAAACTGAGGCAAAAGGAATTCCGCCTATGTTGTACTCTCTGGCCAAGAGTACACACCAGAGGGCGCAGTGTGTTAGAATGGTTGCAGAGCTCTGCCTTAATCCTCTTCCTCTTCAGCCGAATGATGAGAAGCGCTCAGCTTAGTATCCTAGTGTGACTAGAGTCGATTGCCTTTAAGTTTGTTTGAGAGGCTGGTGTCCTACTGCTACAACATACATGCGTTTTCCCAGGCACAAGGAGGCTGGTTTAGAGGACATCGACCTCCGTGGAGATGGACGTTCGCACTTGGATCCACGCGAGGAGTGTTTTCAGCATAGGGCTTTGGTCGCTGCTGCTTCTAGGGCCTGAAGTGAACACCCTCCGCCTCGTGGTATTGAACTGAGAAAAATGAGGAAATAGCCTTCAACCTGCCCAAAGGGAAGCAGCTTAGTTTTTGCAGCAGATAGCCTTTCTTCGATGACATGTGAAGGCCTTTCTGTACCTGCCAGCTGAGAAAAAGGTATTATTATTACAGAAGGAGAAATTCGCACTCTTCCTGGATCCCTGGGGTTGCTCAGAGTAGTTTTGCCAAGGGCAGCTTTAATTGCAAACGTGGACCGCTGAGTATAAGAGTATGGAAGCAAGAGACTTTAGTGTTACCTGCTGATACCCGTCTGTCCTACCCGACACTACGGCTTGCATACACTCTATTGCAGAGAAGGTCTAGGGAGCAGCACTCTATCCTTTGGGGGATGACCATGTGGAAGTCAAGTACCGGGGGCGCTCTGTTAACTCGACAGTCCAAGCAAGATGTGAAGAGCCACTTGAAAACTGCACTCATCTCCGTGTACCCGGTAGAAGCAACTGCTCTGTGAAATTTGTATCCTGCGAGCTGCTCTCCTTAGGTCATGGGTGATTCGGAGGTGTGCTCGCTTTTAGAAATTTCACACACTGTATTGATTCGGCATGTGAGACTCCTCAGTCACAACAACACAGGCTACTATTCGCCCGGCAAGCTGGCACTACGACGGTCTCCTCTCATTAGTTTATAGCTGCCTTCAGGTAGGAGGTGCAAGCCTGAGTTTGCTAGACAGTGTTTCCTCTATGTAAAAAGGCCCGTTTCTGGAGCAGTAAACATTGTTGTCCTGTCACATGGAGACGAACAGGATTTCGCTCACGGTGTACTGTCTCTGTCATGGAGTCCCCACCAGAGGAAGCTGGGTGGGTGGGTGAAAAGTTGCAGAGCTCTGAAATACACTTCGCCTTCAGCCGAAAGACGAGAAGCGCTCAGTTTACTTTCCTAGGGTGAGTAGAGGCGAATTCCTTTAGTTTGCATGAAAGGCTGGTATCCAACTGGTAAAATATATGTGAGATTTCCTAGCCAGAAGGAGGACGGTTGAGAAGACCACGGCCTCAGTGGAGAGGGACTTTGTGCTTGGCCTCAAGCAAGGAGAGCTTCAGGTATAGGGCTTTGGTCGCTGCTGGTTTTATAGCTTAAGCTGAACACCCTCCTCCCTGTGGAAGTTAACTGAGAAGGACAGGAAAAAGCATTCCAGCTGCCAAGGAGAAGGACTTTTCTTCCTGAGGCAGAAAGCCTGTTTGCAATGCCATGGGAGGGGCCTTGCTTCCTGGTGGGTGAGAAAAAGGTAATGTTACAGAAGGAGAAATTGCCACTCTCTGTGGAGCCCTGGCGTTGCTCAGAGTTTTGCTGAGGGCAGCTTTCATTGGGAACGGTGACCACTGGTGGAATCATTTGAAAGGCCGAGTCTTTAGTGTTACCTGGAGAGACCTGTCTCTCTTACACAGAGAGTAGGGCTTGCTTCCTGGGGACTGCAGGGAATTCTACGTGCCGAGCCCTCTCCTTAGGTGGATGATCTAATGGAAGTCAAGTGCGCCGGGCGCCCTTAAGGGCACAACCAAGCATATTAACAAGAGGCACTTGAAACCTGCACTCACCTCAGTGAGCACAGTTAGCATGGCCGACAGTGAAGGATGTGTAAAATGTGCATCCTACGAGCTGCTCTCCGAAGGCCATGGGGGAGTCTGACGCATGCTACGTCTCAGAATCTTCACACATTGGGTTGAATCGGCTTTGGAATCTCTTCATTCACTTTGAATAAGGCTAAAATTCCACTGGCAATGCTACATTACAACGGTTTCCTCACGTTACTTTATACCTGCCTTCAAGAAGGTGAGGCAAAGGTGAGTGGGCTAGTTTGGACCCATGAAATGGGTAGCACGCAGTATTGCTTTAAAGGGTCTGCATTTGCTCACCCATCCTCACCAATCCCCTCAGCCCCAAGTGTCCAGCTTTATGTCTCATCCAGCTGTGGGTGTAGATGTGGTCAATCCAGGGTGCATCACAGCCCCTGAATGAATGTTGTAAGAATTTCTCTCTCTTTCGCTCTGTTTGTGTTTTGTTTTTGAAATTTATTTTTATAATGGGGTTTAGCTGATTTTCACTTCTGCGTTTATGCTGCTCTACACACACTTGATTCACTTACAATGAGATATCAATCCATAACCTTCAAGATTCTTTGTAGTCAGTTATATTCTTCTGCGGTGAAGAGGGGGTGTTGAGTCCAGTTAATTGAGCAGGGCGTACGTCTTGTCTATCAAGTATTTGGTTTATGGAACGGTATTCGTGCTAATTTCAAACTCTGGTTTTATGCATCACCCCACCTCACCTTTCCCCTTAAGCAGGCATAAGTGTGTTTTCTAAATGTGTGACTCTCTTCTGCTTTGTAATTTAGTTCATGTGTAGCCATGTTTACATTCCCTCTATAAGTGATATGATATGTTTCCTTTTCTGTGTGACTTATTTCACTTAGAATCATCGTACCAAAATCCACTCATTATGCTGCTACTAGCCTTATGACTGATTTCATGTGTGAGTGATATTCCATTGTACATATGTACCATAACCTCTTTATTCATTTTTCTCTTTCCTGGGATATTTAAGGTGTACCGAAGTCGGGGTTCTTGTAAACAGAGCAGCCCTAAACTTTAGGGTGGCTTTGTCTTGTTGATTTTTACTTTTCCCAGGATATACACCCATGAGTGGAAGGGCCTTATGCTCTAGCTGTGTTATTTAGATATTTTAGGAAATACCATACACTTCTCCAGAGTGGCTGTTGGCAATTTACATCCCGTGCATCAGCGTAACAAGACTCCCTGTTCTCTGTGGCCTGTCCTGCCTTTCTGGTTTTTACACTTTTTTCGGACGGCCCTTTTCACCAAGGGAAGTGAGACTTCTTTGTAGTGCGGATTTGTGTTGCCAGCTTGCTTGGTTGGCCAAAAAGGGCCTATGCTTTAGGATAAAACGCATACGCCCTTTTTGGCCAACTGCATCATTGTCGAAGTTCTGCCGCTTTTCATGTGCTTTAAAGGCGACTCCAATCTACCTCTTGAAATCTGTTTTCTGCAATTCTGCCTTGCTTTCAAATCCTCTTTGTTGCCTTACCTCAATATATTTTTGGAAGATTGTTGTTCTTTATAACTCTGCAGGTTTGTGAATTGCAGTGCCCCTGAGCTCCATTTTTCATCTCTTTTTTGTGAGCTGGCCGCAAACCCGCAGGATTGATTCAGGCCCTATTGTGGTTCCGGGGCTGGGGGTAGGCTGAGATTTTGGTTAATTCTTCTTCTTGATGGGAAATTAGAGTGACATGTTCCTGTCCAAACACCTACAGATAGTCTCTCATTGGTTACCCCTCTTCCCTTTCATCCTCCGCACAAATTGCAAACTGTGCGAAACAAGAGGTTAAAGGCTCTGACTCTCTAAGTGGGGAGATTGTTAGTAAAGCAGCTGGAATTCCGAACCCGAGCACCAGGAGATGAAAAATGAGGTGTGCTTTAGAAACCTTTCCCGATCACACGATGTCCCATCCTTTGGGTTTCCCATGCATGTTTTAGCTGTAGGAAGAGTTCCTTAAACCTGGAGAGTTGGGACCCATGGAATGGGTAGCATGCAGTATTGCTTCAAAAGGTCTGCATTTGCTCACCCAACCTCACCAATCCTCTCAGCCCCAGTGTCCGACCGTATGTCTCATCCAGCTGTGGGTGTAGATGTGGTCAATCCAGGTTGCCTCACAGCCCCTGAATGAATTTTGTAAGAATTTCTCTCTCTTTCACTGTCTTTGTGTTTTGTTTTTGAAATTTATTTTTATAATGGGATTCAGCTGACTTTCACTGCTGTGTTTATGCTGCTTTACACACACTTGATTCACTTACAGAGACATATCAATACATGTTTTATGCATCACCCCACCTCACCTTTCCCCTTAAGCAGGCATAAGTATGTTTTCTATATGTGTGACTCTGTTCTATTTTGTAATTCAGTTCATGTGTAGCTATGTTTACATGCCACAACTACTGAAGCCACAATTACTGAGCCTGCGTGCGGTAACTGCTGAAGCCCACGTGCCTAGAGCCCGTGTTCCGCAACAAGAGAAGCCACCACAAGGAGAAGCCCGCGCACTGCAACGAAGTGCTCGCCTCAACTAGAGAAAGCCCACATGCAGCAGTGAAGAACCCCCTCAAAAAAATAAATAAATAAAAATAATAAAAAGAGTATATATATGTATATGTATAACTGATTCACTTTGCTGTACACCTGAAACTAATACAATATTGTAAATTAATTATACTCCAATAAAAATTAATTTAAAAAAAGACATTTCAATTTCAATCTGGTGTCGCATTACACAACCACAGTCTTTATAGGATCTACATTAATATTTTAAATACATCTCATAATTATCCTATGAATAGTAACAATGCATATGTTAAAAGTGCTTAATTGTTAAACAGACCAGAATTTTTGTTATCCTATCTATCCTATCCTAATTTATGTATCCTTTAATATACCAGGAACTTCAAAAAAATTGAAGTAGCTTGGGTCACTCTGCACATTTGAGAGGCTCTGATTCTTGGAAATGGCATGGGCAGTGGCAGCTGCTAAGAAGAGAAGCAAGTAAACTAATTTCTGGGGCCTGCCATAATGGAAAAAGGTAACAAAGGACTTCCATGGTCTGAGAAGGGACCCTGGGACTCGTCAGTAAAAAAGTCCTTATGAAGGTCCCTGGTATTATTTAAACACTACATGACAAATGTACTTCTGCTTGAATTATCATAATATTTAAAAAAATTTTTTTCCTTGATATGTCCAGATAATCAGAACATCAATTCTCCCTTGACATTAGGACATAGAATATAGTCTTGATCTCAGATCAGCTGGGTGCTGAGAGGTATAACAAAAAGTACTAAGTCCCTCTTATAGGAGCCTACCTATAACTTGGTTCTTACATGTAAAAATACTGGCAATACAAAGCAGAGACTAACTGATAAGTACCACATGTCACCTGGTCAGCAAGAACTGAGGGCTGGAGTTCATGGAGAAGAGAGCCTCTGGTCAGAAAGAAAGCTGCAGATGAGGCAGAATCTAATCTAAGCTGGACCTTTTCACTTTTGAGTGTGTGTTTGTTCTCCCCTGGACCAGATATGCTTGTGCATTTTTGGAAAAAGCCAAAAGGAAGAATTGCAATGGAAAAGACTGAAGAGTCTAAAGAAGGAGGGGATAATTGAATAAGAATTGTCCAAGAGGCTGAAAATAGGTAGAAATATAAGCCTTTCTTTGAGGTTGAAGGAGGCGAGACTAGATATAAAGAAACATAGATGTTTAGGGTGGGAGAGTAGAGTGGATAAGGAAACCTCTATCAGGTAAGCAGGAAATGTCCCCTTGATGGAAAGATTCAGGGAAGAGTAGGCAATGTGAGAAGAAAGAAAATTCATGCAAGTTTCCAAGATAAATGCGTGAATGGATCAAGAAGAGGTGAATAAAGGACTACTTAGTCATAGGGTGGAGCTACCCAATGAGCTGCGTGAACTTTTCAGTTTGGATGGCTCTGCTCCATCAGCTCCTCCAGCATCACTCATCCCCCACTAGAACCTGGGCAGTGAGTGATTTGTAGATGGTGAGCAATGCCACTGACGCTGTGAGAGAAAGAGGCTGGCCTTCAAATTATTTTCCTTTGCCTTCACTACTTGGTTCTTATATTTTTAGGGTGGAGACATGGGCTTGCGAGAGGGCTTGCCTTCTCTGTGCCAGCCTGGCCATATCTAGGCTTTGCAGAACCTAGAGAGGGCTCAGTAAGTGTGATCATTTTTATCTGCACTTTTTATAAGAGATATTTTGTAAGTAGCTTATGGCTATGATCATCTCTTCCACCAGGTAAAACACAATTCGTCTTTCTCACTTCCATTATGTCAGTATGGTTTAAAAAGTAAAACTGTGCCCTAAATTCAGAACTGCTACAAAGGAGTTACATTTAAATCTATTACTCAGGGAAAATACCTATTGGTTCCTCGTAGAGAGCGTATTATAGTGCTGAATTAAGATAGAAATCCCTAATATTCTCTCTGACTCTTAATCAAGATTCAATTAACAGGAAAAAATTTGAAACGTAAAGCAACAGCACTATAGCGGACACGCATTGCCTTCCCCTCCAGACTTAATTGACACGTCGCATAATTTACCCTTATTTACCCTTTAAGATGGCCCTTAATAATTCACCTGCAGGAGAGCGCCCCTGGTGCTATGTTTATGCACTGCATGATCTAGATGCACAGAATTTTTTAGCAGAAGAGAAACAGATTTATCCGTTCTCTGTGACTCAGGCAACCTACTCTGAGTTGTCCGTTTACATCTCAGACTTTTGCGTCCTGACCTTTGCATCTGAGGCCTGACTACCAAAGTAGCCCCCACCAATGGGCATTCCTTTCTGCAGTTAGAAGAATCTGCAATTATATAAAAAGACATATTTTCCTGTCAATTGACTCAAATGCATAAAAAATACAGTCACCCAGATGACTACAGATGCCAAGTCACAAATCTGATTACATTCTGAGTGAAGTGGAGCATTATTTAGGCATAAAATCCAAACAACCAAGACCAGTCCTATCTCTTCCGTCAATAAGTAGAGAACCGTAGCTGGAAATTTCACCTGGAGCACTTGCTAGCATCCTCGAGCAAAGAGTGATGTGATTTATATGTTCAGTCCTAACTAATGCCACAATTACTTGAAATATGGTATGCTTCCACACAGCTATATGTTTATAACTAGTATTTTCCCTTAACAAAGATATATAGTTCATCCTACGTAACTCAGTTGAAAGTTAGGCTTAGAATAAATTCGTTCTACAAATGGAATTTTAAGTAAGAGTAAAAACATTGTGAAACAAAAACGAAGCACAAGGAGATTCCTGTACCAATGGAATAAAATTTAATAAAGGCAAGTGTGCACAACACACAGGAAAAGAAAAGCAGACAGTACAAACACAGACCAGAATGGCTCGGCAAGGCCCACACAGAGCCTACACAGACCTGCAGACGTGAACTGCTCAGATAACTCTGGGACCCACCTTATGCACACAGAGCGATGGCCCTTGAGTAGCAGAGAGCAAGACAGAGTTGCTCAGATTCATTTCTCCCACTTCTGAGGAGGTAGGGGAAGGGAAACTGCTCTAAAATCCTCCTTTGAACTTTCCCTCAATCTAAAGTCCAAATTCTCAGCTTTAGAAACTTTAACTGTGACATTTTACATGACAACCCAGGACACATGCACATACACGTAGAGATGATGTCTTCTATTCTATTCTATGCTATTTCATTCTTTCTAAATTTTGATGAAGAGACCTGTTATGGGTTTAATTGTGTCCCCTTGACAACCCAATTTCATGTGTTGAAGTCCTAAACACTATACCTCAGAGGGTGACCATATTTGGAGATGGTGTCTTTACAGAGGTAACCAAGTTAAAATAAGGTCATTAGGGTGAGCTCTAACCCAATATGACTGGTGTCCTTATAAAAATGGGAAATTTGGACACAGAGACATGCACAGAGGGAAGATGATATGAAGAGACATAGGGAGAAGATGGGCCAAGGAGAAAGGCCTGGAACAGATTCTCCCCTCACAGCCCTCAGAAGGAACCAACCCTGCCAACACCTTGATTTGGGGCTTCTAGCCTGCAGAACTGTGAAACAATTTCTGCTGCTTAAGCAGCCCAGTCTATGGTGTTTTGTTATATGATAGCCAGCAAATTAATACAACACACTAAATTGATTTCATGACCCGTTAATGGGCCTTGAAGAGCAGTTTGGGAAAAATGAATTTGGTCCTACTGCCCTCTCCAGCATCTTCTGTCCATCTTGAACACTTGCAGTGACAGAGAACTCACTACCTCCCAAGGTGGGGCTTTTTATCTCTGATTGTCTCTGGCACAGCTAAAGTATAACTCCTGTAACTTTGCCCTACAGCTCAACTGCTGTCCTTTGGAATCATATAGAGAAGTCAAATTCCTCCTCAACGTGACAGTTTTTCAACCCAACACTTGTATTCTGGGGCTATTATATTTGTCCCAACTGTCTCCTATAAACTCTCTGTTTTCTTTCAAATTATTTTCTCTCAGTCCCTTGAATAGATATAGCCTTTTTGCTGACATGTCCTGCAAAGTGGGATTGTCTGCCTTTCCTCTGTAGATGACTAAACCCAGCTTGTGCTAAAGGCCCAGATCATCCTCACTTATACAAACCATTTTCTGATCCAAACAATGCAGAGCAATCTCTTCCTTCTCAAAACATGTAACACATTGTGCTAAATAGTAATTAAGACTGGCCCATAATTATTAGTGCTTAGGAAAACTTTTCATGTAATATAGAAAGCTTGATGAAGTGGCTGCTTCAAGTATCAGATCCTGGTTGACAAGCCTGAATCAGCATCTTGGCAACTACCTTCTAACCTCTTTCCTTTGTTCAAACCAGTTTTTCCAAGGGTCTCTTCTAGCCAGCCTCCTCTTGAGGTAAGCAGAAGTTCTGAATCAACAGGCTAGGAAAGAATCCAGAGATTCGGGGGAATTCCCTGGCGGTCCAGTGGTAAGGACTCGGAGCTTTCACTGTGGGCCTGGGTTCAATCCCTGGTCAGAGGAAATAAGATCCTGCAAGCCACGCAGCCACAACCAAACAAACAGGCAAAAATAACAAATAAATAAAGAATCCACAGATTCTTGTAAATCGGAAAGTAGGCTGCTGACAATTTTGTAGTTCCTCAAAAACTTCTCATCTCTTATCCCCTCTCTGTCTTTATTCCACATACTACCTCGTGTGATCTCTGCCACTTTTGTGGTTGTAAACACCCGGAGACTCTGGTGATTCTCTCATAGACTTCTCTAGCTCAGATCTCTTATTTGAGCTGTAATTCACCTGTCCAATAACTGATCTCACAGATTCCTCAAACCCCATGGTCCAAAGCAGAACCCATCATCTTCCTTCTCTTTCCAATATTTCCCACCTCAAGGAATGCTCTCATCCATTTGCCCACGCTAGAAACATGGATATCACTATAACTCCTCCCCCACAGCCCATCAGGCACAACTACTGGGGATTCCACCTTCTTAACATTTCTCAGATTAACCCTTTTTCATTTGAAACTCTGGCCACTGCCTACATTCAACCTCTCAGCCTGTCACCAAGGTTACTGTATCAACCTCAGTTGGTCTCCCTGCTTCCACCTCCCTCTGTGCAATTCATTCTTCCCCTGCAGTTTGAGTGATATTTTCCAAATGTCAGTTAATTACATCATTTTTCTACCAGTCAGGGACCAGCCAGGAAACCAGCTACCCTGAAAAGCAGATGTAATTTCATACAGAAAACTGATTACACAGGTGACGAAATAGCTTAGAAATCAAAGAAATGATGGAGAGGCAATCCAGAGTAGTAACAGCAGAAGAAAGAGCCACTGCCACCAAAAGTAGGGAGGGACAAAGGGAAATAGTGTTTTACTGGACCCCAGAGTCTGGGGTCACCCAGCGGAAGTGGGAACTACATCCACCCTGTGCAAAGAGAGAAGAGGCCACGGGGCAGATAGAGTTGCAGCCGGAAATGCTGCCTGAGGTGGAAAGAGTCGGGGAGAAACACCCTAATTTCTGCCTTCCCACCACCATCCAGTTTCCTAACAGTACCGCCCTTTCACTAAACCCAGCCAGAAGCCAGCAGATACTGGGGTCTGGGAAATGCAGCCTGCAGAGACCAGACAGGGCAGTGCGAGGGAAGGGCCATGTGAGGATCTGGGGCACTCAGGACCAGCCCTGGATGACCTCCCTTCTAGAAACGTAACAGTTCCTCCCTAAATCCTCAGCACAAAGTGCAACTCCTTGCTGTGGAAGGCAAGGTCGTGTACTCTTGCTCTGGCTCCAGCTTATCTCTCTAAGGCTGCCTTTTACCAGGTGCCTACATGCCTGCCTGTTTTACCAACCCTGCCTTACACTCACACTCAACTCAGTGCTCCCAGCTGTCTACCCGCAGCTTTCTGAATGTGCTAAACCCACTCACCACCAAGCCTTTACACATGCTACTCCCTAGAACAAGAACCCACTCCTTCCTTACTTTCTCAGGCCCAGCTCCTGTTCCAAAGGCTGGAAGCCTCCCAGAGCCTCCCATCTCACACTCTCTCTGTCTGGCTGGTGCCCTTTCTTTGTTTCTGTGGCACCCTGGACTCAGCTCGCACAGCATTGTCCTTTGGTTACTGAAAGTGTCAGCTTTCTGGGCTTCTTAATTAGAATGTAACTTCCTTAAAGGTAGAGAAAATACCTCCCTCTCTTCCTTCTCAATGCAAAGCATAGTGCCTAGTATATTTAGTAAATACTTGGTGAGTAAATAAATAAATTTGGTCTTAAGAGATGTTATACTTCACTTAGGATAGGAGGGCCAGTTCTACTCAAAAGTTGATTTCATTTTTCAACCACAAGGTTTATTTTTAAAATTCACTCCAGGTATTTTTGATGCTGGGAAAGATTTCCTTTCTGGGGACCAGGGACTCCCTCCAGAAATTTTTGAAATATGACTTTAAAACGGAAAAATCACCTGAAAATAGGAGAGACGAAAGCTAAAATGTAAGCAGCATTTCAATGTCTTCCAAACTATTTAAGGGTATCTTTTTTCAACAAATAATACTTTATGTAACAAATAATAGTTTTGTTACAAAGTGTAGTAGAGCAGTAGTTCTCAAAGAAAACAATTTTTACTTGAAAGAACAGTTGATAAACAAACAGACGGGTATTTGGCAGGCATTTCCTCAAATATAAATAAGGTAAGCTGCTCACTACAAGGAAAATGTTGGATAGTACTTGTCGCCAATGATAAAATGTAAGGTTTCAAGCAAAACTTTTGAAAACTAGTATTTGCCACTAGGAGCTTGACCACTTCCCATTTAAAAACTTTTCTGATGACATTCATGGTCAGCAAAATGATTTCAGAACAAATTACCACAAACTTAGTGGCTTAAAACAACACAATTTTTTTTATCTTACTATAGTCACGTTGGCTAGAAATTTGATACACTTCTCTCTAGGCTAAAGTCAATGTGTCAGCAGGGCTGTCTGAAGGCTCTAGGGGAAAATCAGTTTCCTTGCTTTTTCTAGCTTCTAGAGACTGCCCATTTTCCTTGGTTCTTGGCCTATTTCTCCATTTTCAACACCAGCAACATAGCATCTCTCTGACCTCTGCTTCTGTCATCACATCTTTTTCCTGTGACCCTCTCAGCTTCTCACTTTTAAAGACCCTTACGATTACATTGCATCCGCCTGGATTATCCCAGTTGATTCCCTATGTTAAGCTCCACCAATATGCAAACTTCATTTCTTCTGCCACCTTAATTCCCCTTTGCCATGTAACCTATCATATTCAGCCACTCTGGGGATTAGGATGTGGACATCTTTGTGGGACCATTAAACTGCCTGCAACAGGTGGTGATATTAACAAATGTGATTTTTAAAAATATCTTTTTAAGTGATTGTGTCAACATTTGGAAGATATGCATAATTTGGTGAACCTACATTTTCAAAATGACAAGTGTTTAATGTTCAAAATCATGCATGGGCAGAAGAGCCATTCAAAGTTTATGATGAATGGATTTAATGTTACATACTACAACAATTTCAGATTCCAGATTGCAACTAACCTTTTAGAAACTACTATTTGTTGAATTTTGAAGTACTATCAAGGAAGAATACACAATTATCTGAAAAAGCTATTAAAATACTCCTCCTTTCCAATCATGTATCCATGTAAACCCATACTTTCTTCATATAATTCAACCAAACAACAATGTATTGCAACAGATTGAATGCAGAAGCACATAAGAGAATCTAGCTGTCTTTTTTTTTTTTCAATTTTTGGCAGCGTTGGGTCTTCATTGCTGCGTGCAGGCTTTCTCTAGTTGCAGCAAGTGGAGTCTCCTTCTCACTGCAGTGGCTTCTCTTGTTGTGGAGCATGGGCTCTAGGTGCACAGGCTTCAGCAGTTGTGGCACATGGGCTCAGTAGTTGTGGCTCGCAGGCTCAGTAATTGTGGCACACAGGCTTAGTTGCTCCACAGCATGGGGGATATTCCTGAACCAAGAATCGAACCCATGTCCCCTGCACTGGCTGGCGGATTCTTAACCACTGTGCCACCAGGGAAGTCCCCAGAATCTAGCTGTTTACAAAGCCAAACTTCAAAGCAGTTTACAAGGCAGCCAAAAATAAAAATAAATCAATGAAAGCAGTTTACAAAAATGTAGAAGAGTGACATTCTTCTCACTAATTTTTTAGTTTTTTTCATGAAAATATGCTATCCATGTTAACAGGTAATAGGTGTATTACTGTTACTTTTGAATGGATTAATAAGTTTAAATGTTTTTCAGTTTAATATCTTAGATGATTTATTTTGATAGACATAACTCACATAAACAAAAGCTTTTTGAGGTTCTCAAAATTTTTAAGAATGGAGAGGAGTTCTGAGAGGAAAATGTCTGAGGACTGATGCACTAGAGTAACAATTCTTCCAATGAGACAGATGTGATTTTAAATGTGATCTTTAAATGTGTACTGTTTATTGGAGAGTTTGCCCACCCCTCAGCCTGGGCATATATCTGGAAAAAACTGTAATTTGAAAAGATACATACACTCCAATGTTCATAGCAGCACTATTTACAAGACATGGAAGTGACGAAAGACATGGAAGTGACCAAAATGTCCATCAAAAAATGAATGAATAAAGAAGATGTGGTATATATATACACAATACTCAGCCATAAAAAAAGAAAGAAATAATGCCATTTGCAGCAACTGGATGGACTTGGAAGACGTTATGTTAAGTGAAATAAGTCAGAAAAAGACAAGTACCATATTATATCACTTATATGTGGAATCTAAAATATGACACAAATGAACTTATCTATGGAACAGAAACAGACTCACAGACATAGAGAACAGATTTGTGGTTGCCAAGGTGGAAGAGAGATGGATTGGGAGTTTAGGGTTAGCAGATACAAACTATTATATATAAGATGGATAAACAACAAGGTCCTACTGTATTGCACAGGGAACTGTATTTAATATCCTGTGATAAACCGTAATGGAAAAAACATGAAAAAGAATATTTATATATATAACTGAATCACTTTGCTGTACAGCAGAAATTGACACAACATTGTAAATCAACTATACTTCGATAAAATAAAAATTTTTTAAAGAAGTCCCACTTTTAAATGGTGATCATGTATGCAAGTGACACACTCATCAACCACAGCTTCATATATACTTTTTATTGAGTGCCAATCTTGTGCCAGGGAATCTGATAGGTACTTTATATTTCTCATCTGTTAAGTAGAAGATCAACCACAGAGAGCATTATTAAACACCAAAACAGGTCACCAAGGAAGAATTTGTGGAATTTCTTCTCATTCTGGAGGCCTCCAAATATAGACTAGTTTCCCATTCTTCTCTGATGGCCCAGTGTGCTTTTACGATGAGGGTGCTTAGTAATCTTAGTTGTTACTGTGTTTTTTGCAGATCTGTCAGAAAAAAAATGTCCAGGGTAAACTAAACGATGACTCAAGTGCCCCTGCAACAATATGATTGAAAACTCTACGGCTGTCTCCACATCATAATAACATAATGGATCAGTACGGTGAAACTATCAAGATGTAGTACAGACAATATTTTAGCAGGATTTTTCATTTTCAATAGGTTTCTTAATATCAGATATGTAAACCCTAAGTGACTTTACCAAGACCCTATGGTATTTTAGTAATACATTTGCACAGATAAGGAGGTAGAACTCAATTCCTTGTCCTCCATAGCAAACACTGGGCTCCTTTCTTATTGTCTATGTCACCAAGTAGCTACACAGTCTTGGGACAGTTCCTTAACCTCTCACAGCCCCAGATTCCTCATCTACCTCTTGGGTATAGGGATGCCTATCCATGAAGGTTGTTTTTGAGGCTCAAGTCCAACAATAATGCATATGAAAGGACTCTTGACAAACTAAGTTGTCTTATGCAAATGACAGAGCCAAGAAGGAATGTGATACAGTCACTTTATTTCTCCCTTCCATCTTCATCATCCCTACCAGGTTTCAGGTGGGTGGGAAGATTAATGGTTGGACATGTTAACTGTGAGATGCCTTTTTATATCCAAAAGATCAAGGAGGTAGTCAAATGTGAGAGTCTGAAATTCATTGGGAGAAATTTGGGTGGATATAAATTCGGGATCATCTGTATTTATATGGCATTTAAATCTAAGTTGAGAGTGAATGATGTTATCAAGATAATGAGAATGGATAGAGAAGGATTTCAAGGAGTGAGACAGGAGACTTTAAAATCAAGAATCTGAGGAAGAACCAGCAAGAAAGACTGAGAAGTGGTGAACAGTGAAGAGTAAGGAAAACCTGCAGATTGTTGTGATCTGAAAGTGAAGTGAAAAGCTGTATCAGGGTGGTCAACCATGTCAAATGCTGCTGATAGGTAAAGTCAGATGTGGACTAAGAACTGACACTTGGATTTAACAAAAGGAAAGTCAATTAGTAACCTTGACAAGACCACGGAGGTGGTAGGGGCAAAAAAAGCCCAGATGAACTGAATTCAAGAAATCATACGAGGAAAGGAGCTGGAGACACAGCAACTATTGACTTCTGAGGAGCTCTGCTGGAAAGGGAAACAGAAACACAGAGGAAGAAGGAGAATATGGGGTTGGGAAGTTTTGCTTTCTGAGGCTGTTTTGCTTTTCTTATGGAGATGTTTATAAGATGTTTATAGACACTCACTGTGATGCTATCTATTTACAGGCAAATATACAAAGAGCCAAGGCAGGACATGGGTGTGTTTTACTCTTGATTTCTCTTTTTGAGAGCATGATGAGCTACTGTACAATAAAAGGAAAAAGACCAAGTCTTACAAAGAAACTGATGCCCTGTCCCCAGTACACAGCCAAGAAGCAGATCTTAATTGGCGTCAGACTTTGCGCACAAATGAACCCAAATGGATTCAACTTTACTGAACTATGTATCGTTTATTTTGTTACTGAAATAAGTGTATCAGGCAACTGGAAATCCATGAATTGATTTAAATATTATGCAAAAGATGGAGCTATTACTATGGGCACATTTTTATGATTTGAAAATCACATTTCAGCATTTTCCTTATGTCAGGGGCTATGACAGGGCAGTGTTGATGAACACATTCAGACCCAATCATCGAGAAAAAGACTTGGAACTGCAAATTTCTCTTGTAAAAGATGTCTTCTTAGGTCCACACTAAGTTCAAAGTTATTAAATAATGGCAGTTGGGTTTGGGAGTTTTTTGGCCTACGATTTGTTTTTAACATTTTACTATGAAAAATTTCATAATATGCAAAAGTAGAATAGATAATGACCCTCCCCACCATATACTCAGGACCCAGCTTCAAAATTACTAATGGCTAAGCTTATTTCATCTATATCCTAACTCACCTTTCTCTCCTCAAGCACTGGACTGTTTTGAAGCAAATCCCAGACATCATATTACATCTATAATTACTTCAGTGTGAGTGTCTAAAAGAGGAGAAGGACTCTTTAAAAAAAAACCCATATAACTATATTATCATTTTCACACCTAAAACTTAGCTTCTTAACTCCCAGCAAATATTATTCAGCGTTCATATTTCCTTAAATGTACCATAAATGTCTTTTTACATGTAGATTGTTTGAATCAAGATCCCAACAAGGTCTACAAATGGACACATCATTTTTGAAAGGGACCAATAGACAGTTTTGCAAATTACCAGAAGCTCTTTAGTATTATGGTATACAAATCAGTATTGAATGAAATGGGAACAGTGTATTTTTAAATATAATTCTATAAGGTGTAAGGAATCTTTCCAAATACTGAAAGGCATTTTCTCAAGCAAAATTAAAACTAGAACTATGATTTGGGTCTGCCAATTACAAATACATTCACAATTGATATGAAGTTTTCCATTGAAAATACAAAATCTTATTTAAATAAATATATACTTCTGTTGGTTGATTTGGCTTTGTGCAGTGAACTATAGCCCATCTATTCTTCCAACCGTACTAACATAGCCAGTTTAAACATTCTTCAGCTCAGTCCAGTCCTCAGAAACTAGTATTCTCTTACCCTCCAAAAAGAACCAAAACAAAGCAAAAACAATAGTAGTAATTACATGTTAGACATTTTTACATATATAAATTATGACTGATTCTGGTGTTGGGGGAATTTGGCTGGAGTAAAATATGGACCATGTGACTACAACACATAAAATATTAAAAGTTAAGCAAATAACTACCTTGAACAAAATTATACTAACTTTCTGCTTTTAATGTCACCATCATAGAGTGTGAGAACCAAAAGAAACCTTGGAGCTCCAGCCCTCTTCCGTTAGAGGTGAGGCAACTGAGGCTGAATGACTCGCCTGGGGTCCAACAGCAGGAAAGTTAGGTCACTCGACTACCAGACCCATCCTTTGCCCTGCTGCTGTGTCACACTACGTCCCAAATTGCCAGATTATTTCTGATTCAGAGCTACTTCTTTTCTGTTAAAAGTCTGCCCTCACTCCTTGTTGGAGCAAGACTCAGGAGAACTGCTTTGAAATTGTCATTTGTGTTTATTTTCCTTTCCACAGTCATTTCAGAGAATGTTGGCAACTGTTTTAATGGTTTGATTTTGTTTCACTATTTAATGTGAACTTTATTTAACTATATAATCCCATTCATTATTTAGCTCTTACAATTTTTATGAGATCCTTCTGTCCAAGATGGAATAGGATCCTAGTGTAGTTTTCAAAGCTTGGTAAATATTTATTCTCTAAAAATTACATTAATGTTTATCTTTTAAAACAGTCAGCTGTCATATTTATAGTCTGCACAAAGGTACAGCATAATACTTATAATTTTCACTTCACAGCAAAGATTCATTACCAACAAAGTACAAAAAATATTTTGAAAAGGAACACCACATAACCTGTTATAATAGCTTCCCCTAGCGAACGTTCCCACGATTATTTTCTGAACACCCTTGAGGGCTATTTTAACACTTGTTGCATAGTTTCTTAGAAATTTTCTTTCTATCATACGTAAAACAAAAGTTTTTTCAAATGATTTTTTCATTTCCACATACACTCAAAAGAATTAACCCTATTAGCAGATGGCTTTCAACTAGAAAAGAGTAGTGTTATTTTTTCATTCAACTTGAAACAGGAAAAATGAAAAAGAAGAATGCACAGAATATAATTGATGATAACAACTGTGATTTACTGATGATTCACTATGTGCTATGGATTTTGCTCATCACTTACATGAGTTATTTAATGCAGTCTTTGTATTACTTTATGCTGTGAATAGTATTACTACTCTCATTTTACAGATGAAGAAACTTAAGTCTTTGGCCAAAGAACATAGAGCCAGCACATGAGAGCTGAAATTGGAATTCAGGTAGACTAACATCATGGTCCATGGGCCAAGCAACTACTCTATTCTGCTGACACAGTCACAGAGTAATTTATGTGTCAAATGTGGTCTTTCTCACAATAGCAAACGTGTTCACCAGATTACTTCATTATTTATCCATTCTACTTTGCTTATATCACAGAAGGCTCAAAGTCTTCCTGCCCCAGGGTTGTAATTCCCCTCTAGATGTTATGCATTGGAGTCTACAACTGCCACCTAGATAAGAAGTAGTATTAATTAATTCCAGGGCTGGGGCAGAAAAGATACAAGATGATCCCAAAACAGCTTGTTATGTCAGAAAGTAAGGAAGTCCTCCAAATAAAAACAAAAAGGATAGGATAGGACAGGAGCATGTCACAAGGACCCAGGTGCTACCTTGAGACTTCTTGCCAAACCTGGGACAATTTGAGCACCAAAATGATTCATTTTAAACCATTGAAAAATTAAGAATTCATGAGTTCATACTAAGAGACAGGTAAATAGATAGGCAGGCAGATAGAAAAAGGAAGGGCTCTGGTTGACAGGGGAATGTGAGGGCAGACTGGTACATGTGGAGGGAGTGCAGGAGTTTAAAATGATCATTTTGCCATCATGGTAGTAAGATTAAATAAGGCAAGAAACATCAATAGATTCCAAATCTAAGGAGAAATTTTGATGAGGAACATGATACTTGCATGATTTTAAAGTATCTTCTCACTTATCTTTATTAGTTGCAAGGAAGGAAAATTAAAATAGTAATTATACAATGGAAAAATAAGATAACGCCATGATCTGGTGATCAAATGTACAGCACTAATGGACGAAAGTTTCACATATTGAGGTACGGGGAAGTCATTCTGGCTTATACATGATTTAACTTGAATTTTATCCTAACTAAAACCTCCTGTTTGTAGCCTATCAAACATATATTGTACATCTGCTTTAATCATTAAAGAAAAGTGTGCACTGACCAGAAGTAAAGGATGCCCATGCTAAAAATAAAGATTAAATGCCTCCCTTCGCAGGATGCCAATGCTAGTACTCCTTCAACGATGACACTCCCTTCCCAGGTACCAAAGCCACACTAACTTGCTGTGTACATGCTGATCTGTTTTTATTTGTTTGTTTGTTTTTTGTTGTTTGAAACTTGAAGGAATGTATCCCTGAGCTGTTTAATGTTCTTTGTTCTGACAAGATGTAAAACAGAGCAGAAAACCATATTTCTCTGGAGCAGTTCCTCAGAGAGGCTGTTTCCCAGGCTATAGTCCTCAGTTTGGCTCAAATAATACTCTTTTCTATTCCTATTATAGATTGTTTATTGATTATTTTCATTGACATCGCAGTGGGGAACAGCTGGGCATCATGTGCCTCCAGATAGGAGACCCTCAGAAGAACATATCAAGTGTGTAGGATTCCAGTCAGGAATGCATAACCTGAGTTCAACCACAGGGAAGAAAAAGACAAAATGATGAATGTTCTGCTCTTGTAAATGGGGAGAGTATATTCTTTCAAACAGTCAAAATCACAAAAGACAAAGAAAGGCTGTGGAAACAACTGGATTAAAGAGGCTTGAGAGACATGACAACTAAATGCAATACCTGTTTCTAGACTTCATTCTGGGGGGGGGCAGGGCACGAATGCTGTACAGCAGTGGTCCCCAACTTTTTGGGCACCAGGGACCCATTTCATGGAAGACAATTTTTCCACTGACCAGGGGATGGACTGCACTAATGCAACCAATAGGGAGCAGCAGATGAAGCTTTGCTCGCTGGGCTACTGCTGGTCTCCTGCTGTGCAGCCTGGTTTCTAACAGGCCCCAGGCCACTACCGGTCTGCAGCCAGGGGGATGGGGACCCCTGCTCTAAAGGGCATGAAAGGGTGGGTCAATAACAAAAATGGAAAATGGAGTTATGCCCAGAGGAAGAGGAATGGGCAAAAAGTTAGAAGAAAATATTATAAATACTTTGACCATCCAGGAGAGGGCAGACAGCAGAAGCAAGAAGAACTACAATCCTGCAGCTTGTGGAACAAAAACCACATTCACAGAAAGATAGACAAGATGAAAAGGCAGAGGACTATGTGCCAGATGAAGGAACAAGATAAAGCTCCAGAAAAACAACTAAATGAAGTGGAGATAGGCAACCTTCCAGAAAAAGAATTCGGAATAATGATAGTGAAGATGATCCAGGACCTTGGAAAAAGGATGGAGGCAAAGATCGAGAAGATGCAGGAAATATTTAACAGACCTAGAAGAATTAAAGAACAAACAGAGATGAACAATACAATAACTGAAATGAAAACTACACTAGAAGGAATGAATAGCAGACTAACTGAGGCAGAAGAACGGATAAGTGACCTGGAAGACAGAATGGTGGAATTCACTGCTGCAGAAAAGAAGAAAAAAGAATGAAAAGAAATGAAGACAACCTAAGATACCTCTGGTACAACATTAAATGCAACAACATTTGCATTATAGGGGTCCCAGAAGGAGAAGAGAGAGAGAAAGGGCCAGAGAAAATATTTGCAGAGATTACAGTCAAAAACTTCCATAACATGGGAAAGGAAATAGCCACCCAAGTCCAGGAAGCTCAGTGAGTCCCACACAGGAAAAGCCCAAGGAGAAACACACCAAGGCACATAGTAATCAAATTGGCAAAAATTAAAGACAGAGAAAAATTATTGAAAGCAGTAAGGGAAAAATGAAAAATAACACACAAGGGAACTCCCATAAGGTTAACAGCTGATTTCTCAGCAGAAACTCTAGAAGCCAGAAGCGGGGTGGAATGATATACTTAAAGTGATGAAAGGGAAGAGCCTACAACCAAGATTAGCTGGCAAGGATCTCATTCAGATTCGATGGAGAAATCAAAAGCTTTACAGACAAGCAAAAGCTAAGAGAATTCAGCACCGCCAAACCAGGTCTACAACAAATGCTAAAGGAACTTCTCTAAGTGGGAAACACAAGAGAAGAAAAGGACCTACAAAAACAAACCCAAAACACTTAAGAAAATGGTCATAGGAACATACATATCGATAATTACCTTAAACATGAATGGATTAAATGCTCCAACCAAAAGACACAGGCTTGTTGAATGGATAAAAAAAACAAGACCCATCTATATGGTGTCTACAAGAGACCCACTTCAGACCTAGGGACACATACAGACTGAAAGTGAGGGGATGGAAAAAGATATTCCATGCAAATGGAAAACAAAAGAAAGCTGGAGTAGCTAAAATCATATCAGATAAAATAGACTTTAAAATAAGGAATGTTACAAGAGACGAGGAAGGACACTACATAATGATCAAAGGATCAATCCAAGAAGAAGATATAACAATTATCAATATATATGCACCCAACATAGGAGCACCGCAATATATAAGGCAACTGCTAACAGCTGTAAAAGAATAAATCGACAGTAACACAATAATAGTGGAGGACTTTAACACCCCACTTACACCAATGGACAGATCATCCAAAATTAAAATAAATAAGGAAAAAGAAGCTTTAAATGACACAATAGACCAGATAGATTTAATTGATATTTATAGGACATTCCATCCAAAAACAGCAGTTTACACTTTCTTCTCAAGTGCGCACGGAACATTCTCCAGGATAGATCAAATCTTGGGTCACAAATCACGCCTCAGTAAATTTAAGAAAATTGAAAACATATCAAGCATCTTTTCTGACCACAACTCTATGAGATTAGAAATGACTTCCCAGGAAAAAACGTAAAAAACACAAACACATGGAGGCTAAACACTACATTACTAAATAACCAAGAGATCAATTAAGAAATCAAAGGGAAATGAAAAATACCTAGAGACAAATGACAATGAAAACACAACAATCCAAAACCTATGGGATGCAGCAAAAGCAGTTCTAAGAGGGAAGTTTATAGCAATACAATCCTACCTCAAGAAACAATAAAAATCTCAAATAAACAATCTAAACTTACACCTAAAGGAACAAGAGAAAGAAGAACAACAAAACCTAAAGTTAGCAGAAGGAAAGAAATCATAAAGATCAGACCAGAAATAAATGAAATAGAAACAAAGAAAACAATAACAAAAATCAATAAAGCTAAAAGCTGGTTTTTTGAGAAGATAAAGAAAATTGATAAACCATTAGCAAGACTCATCAAGAAAAAGAGGGAGAGGACTCAAATCAATAAAATTAGAAATGAAAAAGGAGAAGTTACAACGGACACTGCAGAAATACAAAGCATCTTAAGAGACTACTACCAGCAACCCTACGCCAATAAAATGGACAACCTGGAAGAAATGGACTAATTCTTAGAAAGGTATAATGTTCCAAGACTGAACCAGGAGGAAATAGAAAATATGAACAGATCAATCACAGGTAATGAAATTGAAACTGTGATTTAAAATCTTCCAACAAACAAAAGTCCAGGACCAGATGGCTTCACAGGTGAATTCTATCAAACATTTAGAGAAGAGCTAACATCCATCCTTCTCAAACTCTTCCAAAAAATTGCAGAGAAAGAAACACTCCCAAACTCATTCTATGAGGCCACCATCACCCTGATACCAAAACCAGACAAAGATACTACAAAAAAAGAAAATTACAGACTAATATCACTGATGAATATAGATGCAAAAATCCTCAACAAAATACTAGCAAACAGAATCCGACAACACATTAAAAGGATCATACACCATGATCAATTGGGATTTATCCCAGGGATGCAAGGATTCTTCAGTATACACAAATCAATCAATGTGATACACCATATTAACAAATTGAAGAATAAAAACCATATGATCATCTCAATAGATGCAGAAAAAGCTTTTGACAAAATTTAACACCCATTTATGATAAAACCTCTCCAGAAAGTGGGCATAGAGGGAACCTACCTCAATATAACAAAGGCCATATACGACAAACCCACAGCAAACATCATTCTCAATGGTGAAAAACTGAAAGCATTTCCTCTAAGATCAGGAACAAGACAAGGATGTCCACTCTCACCACTATTATTCAACATAGTTTTGGAAGTCCTAGCCATGGCAATCAGAGAAGAAAAAGAAAAGGAATATAAATTGGAAAAGAAGAAGTAAAGCTGTCACTTTTTGCAGATGACATGATACTATACATAAAGAATCCTAAAGATGCCACAAGAAAGCTACTAGAGGTAATCAATGAATTTGGTAAAGTTGCAGGATACAAAATTAATGCACAGAAATCTCTCATTCCTATACACTAATGATGAAAAATCTGAAAGAGAAATTAAGAAACACTCCCATTTACCATTGCAACAAAAAGAATAAAATACCTAGGAATGGGGCTTCCCTGGTGGCACAGTGGTTGAGAGTCTGCCTGCTGATGCAGGGGAAACAGATTTGTGTCCCGGTCCGGGAAGATCCCACATGCCGCGGAGCGGCTGGGCCCATGAGCCATGGCCGCTGAGCCTGCACGTCCAGAGCCTGTGCTCCACAATGGGAGAGGCCACAACAGTGAGAGGCCCACGTACTGCAAAAAAAATAAAAAATAAAAATAACCTAGGAATAAACCTTCCTAGGGAGACAAAAGACCTGTATGCAGAAAACTATAAGACACTGATGAAAGAAATTGAAGATGATACCAACAGATGGAGAGATATACCATGTTCTTGGATTGGAAGAGTCAATATTGTGAAGATGACTGTACTACCCAAAGCAATCTACAGATTCAATGCAATCCCTATCAAATTACCAATGGCACTTTTTATGGAACTAGAACAAAAAAATCTTAATATCTGTATGGAGACACAAAAGACCCCGAATAGCCAAAGCAGTCTTTATGGCAAGAAACAGAGCTGGAGGAATCCAACTCCCTGACTTCAGACTATACTACAAAGCTACAGTAATCAAGACAATATGGTACTGGCACAAAAACAGAAACATAGATCAATGGAACAAGATAGAAAGCCCAGAGGTAAACCCACGCACCTATGGTCAACTAATCTATGACAAAGGAGGCAAGGATATACAATGAAGAAAAGACAGTCTCTTCAACAAGTGGTGCTGGGAAAACTGGACAGCTACATGTAAAAGAATGAAATTAGAACACTCCCTAACACCATACACAAAAATAAAAAAATGGATTAGAGACCTAAATGTAAGACCGGACACTATAAAACTCTTAGAGGAAAACATAGGAAGAACTCTTAGACATAAATCACAGAAAGATCTTTTTTGATCCACCTCCTAGAGTAATGGAAATAAAAACAAAATAAACAAATGGGACCTAATGAAACTTCAAAGCTTTTGCACAGCAAAGGAAACCATAAACAAGACAAAAAGACAATCCTCAGAATGGGAGAAAATATTTGCAAACGAATTAACAGACAAAGGATTAATCTCCAAAATATATAAACAACTCATGCAGCTCAATATTTAAAAAGACAAACAACCCAATTCAAAAATGGGCAGAAGACCTAAATAGACATTTCTCCAAAGAAGACATACAGATGGCCAAGAAGCACATGAAAAGCTGCTCAACATCACTAATTATTAGAGAAATGCAAATCAAAACTACAATGAGGTATCACCTCACACCAGTTACAATGGACTTCATCAGAAAAATCTACAAAAAATAGATGCCAGAGAGGGTGTGGAGAAAAGGGAACCCTCTTGCACTGTTGGTGGGAATGTAAACTGATACAGCCACTATGGAGAACAGTATGGAGGTTCCTTAAGAAACTAAAAATAGAAGTACAATAGGATCCAGCAATCCCACTACTGGGTATATACCCAGAGAAAACCACGATTCAAAAAGACACATGCACCCCAATGTTCATTGAAGCACTATTTACAATAGCCAGGTCATGGAAGCAACCTAAATGCCCATCAACAGACGAATGGATAAAGAAAATGTGGTACATATATACAATGGAATATTACTCAGCCATAAAAAGGAATGAAATTGGGTCATTTGTTGAGATGTGGATAGATCTAGAGACTGTCATATAGAGTGAAGTAAGTCAGAAAGAGAAAAACAAATATCGTATATTAACGCATATATGTGGAACCTAGAAAAATGGTACAGATGAACTGGTTTGCAGGGCAGAAATTGAGACACAGATGTAAAGAATAAACATATGGACACCAAGTGGGGAAAGCCGTGGGGGTGGGGGGGGATGGTGTGATGAATTGGGCTATTGGGATTGACATGTATACACTGATGTGTATAAAATTGATGACTAATAAGAACCTGCTGTATAAAAAAATTAGTAAAATATAAAAAAAAAAGAACTTTTCCCACTACTGGGCATATATCCTGAGAAAACCATAATTCAAAAAGAGTCATGTACCAAAATGTTCATTGCAGCTCTATTTACAATAGCCCAGAGATGGAAACAACCTAAGTGCCCATCATCAGATGAATGGATAAAGAAGATGTGGCACATATATACAATGGAATATTACTCAGCCATAAAAAGAAACGAAATTGAGCTATTTGTAATGAGGTGGATGGACCTAGAGTCTGTCATACAGAGTGAAGTAAGTCAGAAAGAGAAAGACAAATACCATATGCTAACACATATATATGGAATTTAAGAAAAAAAATGTCATGAAGAACCTAGGGGTAAGACAGGAATAAAGACACAGACCTACTAGAGAATGGACTTTAGGATATGGGGAGGGGGAAGGGTAAGCTGTGACAAAGTGAGAGAGTGGCATGGACATATATACACTACCAAACGTAAAATAGATAGCTAGTGGGAAGCAGCTGCATAGCACAGGGAGATCAGCTCGGTGCTTTGTGACCACCTAGAGGGGTGGGATAGGGAGGGTGGGAGGGAGGGAGACGCAAGAGGGAAGAGATATGGGAACATATGTATATGTATAACTGATTCACTTTGTTATAAAGCAGAAACTAACACACCATTGTAAAGCAATTATACTCCAATAAAGATGTGAAAATAATAATAATAATAAAATAAAAAAAACCTTTGACCAGAAAATGGTGTATGTTCACAGACGTATGTCAGATTGGAAGGAAATATCCTATACATGTACAGGACCAACTGTGATCTCTTGTGCCTAGTACTTACCAGTGAGCTCAAAGATAGGTGCCCTGATTTGAAGTAATGCTTGGAGAAGGCCTATTTTGGCAGGTGCTATTTTACATGAGAAAGTGAAACATGAATAATGAGTCAAATCCATTTCACCTTCCTTCACAAATCAAGGTTTTTTTAAACTTGTATGTTGTCCAAGCATCATGTAGCCTAAACAATAAGATGTTTTCCTGAGTTGTTGTCCAGGAAATTGAAGTCAGCTAAGTCTAGTTCAAGCTGACCTGGCTAAGACTGAGTAGGACCACTGATCTTACACTGGGCATGCACCAGTGTCCACTTGGTGACTTTTTGACGTCAGAGGGTTGAAAACTCCACCCTTAGATTGTGCTAAGCACCTCCAGTTTGAACATGCTGAGGCCTGTAGCTTATCTACAGCTGTGCAAAACTACGATTACCACACCTTTTTCCAATCACCTTACCCCATGCTTCCCATGCTCTCCACACCTCAGACCACCCTGCTTCTTTATTATTCATACTATAAATACCCCGAGCCCCTTGCCTAAGGGAGATAGATCTCACACTAGTTCTATCATCTCCTCTCATGGCTGCCTTGTAAATAAACCCTCTCTTTGCTACAAATCTCAGTGTCTCAGAGTTTTGGTTTGTTGCATGCCAGGTAAAATGAACCCGGTAACAAGGATTTACTCAACGGTCACGGCTGTGTTAGACATTGTCAGTTTCCAGATAGCATCTACTCTCCAGGAGCTGATTGTCTAGGCGGGAGAGAAAGACACAAAGATATACCCTAAAGTAATTTTTGACAGTGGTGTGTCCCAAGACAGAAATGGGATGAGGCCCTCTACTCTGCAGAGTTGTACAGTTAGGCCACATGGAGGTGAAGCCTCTGTATTGAGATGAGTATTGAAGGATGAATGAAGACTTCACCGCCCAGGAACAGAGGAGTATGATCAACTCAGCCTTCTGCACCCGAGATTCATAAAGGTAAGAATATATATATATTCTTGGGGTTGTCATGTGGGAAGCTGGTGGCAGATGTGAAGGGTATGACAAGCAGAGGGAAAAGTTCATTCTATGTAGCAGTTTGAAGCAGCAGGGCACCATACTTCTCAAAGGAGTGTCTGGGAGTATACCAAGAGGTCTGAGAAGCCCCTGATAAAATGGCATATCTTCAAGGACACTTTAATACATTTTTATATTCAAACAAATATATGTAATAGGTTAGCAAGTACATAAGGAGTTTTTAAGATAAACCACAGAAATATTTAAAAATCTCACTACTTTAGGTACTTCAAAGTTGGTCTGCCACCATCCCTGGTAGATGGCATTTCTTTCCTTTGCCCTTACAGGCAAGTCCCTGATCATTAGCAAAGCCAGGGGAGATATGTCATTAGGTGGGCGTGGTTGGTACTTGGGTAATTTGTGCCCGTCTTTTTTTTAAATATCAACACAGCATTTTAATATTATGTTGCATATATTTCTATTGCATTTCTTCCATTTCTTTTATGCTTATAAGGCCTTTCATGCAGCTATCAGAGATGTAGCTGCTACCAACCCTCCCAAATCAGTCCCCAGCAAGATTTTTCCTGCCCAGTGTCATTCAAACCAATAGAACGAGACTGAGTTTGCTTCAGAAGCAAAGGAAAGCTTTACGCTTTGATCAGAGAATGGAGAGGTACGAGCTCTGGCTCTAGAGCACTGGCTCTCCCAGACAGGCTGTGGGCGGGGTTGCTTTATAGGATCTCATCTGCAGGGAGACGGCAGAGTTCTCATGGGGCTGGCCCAGCTGCACAGCTCACACTCCAGATCATGCAGTGCTGGGGACAGCATCTCTGCACACAACCTACTGCCACCATCTTGAACTGAGGGTAGCGCACAGTGAGCTTCTGCTTGGGACCCACCAAGAGCACCTGTTTCACACGAGGAACTCTCGTCTGAAGTGCTGGGTGCAAGCCTTCTGCATGTGGCCCCCTGTGAGCCAGGGAAACTAGACTAAGCACACACACAAAAAGGTCCGACTTTATTACCCAGATTCTATTCTTATTTCTTGGGAATTGTCAGTGGGCTTTGCCGATGACAAACTCCTCCTCTGTCCTTTGTCCTGCTCCTCATTCTTGAGAGGCGCCGAGGGGTACAGATTCTGTAACTGCTTCCTGCTGACTTGGGGCGTTGTCATAACCCTGGGCGAAGAAGCAGAGCAGCTCCCAAGTTGCCTGTAGATGTGCCTCAGCCCTGACTCTTTGCATCCCCGAGCAACCACTGTTTGGCGTTTTATAAACTCTAATCTTTTCGAGACAAAGGACATCAGACAATTTAGCATGCATGGCCCAAATATTAGCAAGAGAGCAATGGTCACATGTCAAATTTTTCCTAAAAATGAAGATATCTAGGTCTTTTGCCTGTAAGCACAAGTGTGCCCTGATGTTGAGGTTCATTGCCGGGCCCTGAGTATCCCTGGTCACACTTCTGTTGTTTTTCAGTAGAGAAGCTTCAGGTTAGAGAGAGGTTCATGCAAGTAGTCAGGGGTGTCCATTGACCCAGGTTGTCTCTCCGGAGGTTGAGGCTCAGGAGCCCTCTTCATTCGAGTGTGTTGTCCCCACAGAGTGATCCCTGCAACTTCAGGGAGGAATGGGTGGTTAAGCTCACTGAGTTGCATTCCCCACCTGGTCTCTTGGCCAGAAGAGGTGAAGGGCCAGGTGCGAGAAGCTCCTGGTCACCGTATTTCCTGAGAGCTTTTATGGTTTCTCCAACTGGAGAGCACACTTGAGTTGTTCCATTTCAAGGGGATATGAGATCCTTCTTTCAGGCCTGGGGAATGGGTTTACATACAAAAGGTCAAATGCACCTAACTTTAACTTATCCCTTGGGGCTAATTGCATGCGGGAGCAAGGGAATCAGAAGCAGCTTAATCCAATTTTCTTGTGAGTTTCCTGACAAACTTTAAAGGCCTGGTTGGATTTCTCTACTTTTCCTGATGATTGGGGTCTCCAGGCTGAGTGCAAGATCCGTTTTAATTCTCAACAGTAAGCTACCTCTTTCCTTCCAAATAGCCCCTGTGCCTGTAGGCTGGCATATGCCTACCGGGATTAGTCTTCGTGCCTCTATGACTTGGGTCTGGGAGGTCACTGCATATCTCACTAGCCTTTTTCCTTCTCTCATTAAACTGTTCCCGTCCTTGAACCCTTCCTCGTCTGCATTTGAGACTTCCTAGGTACGGGTGATTTTGGTCTAGATCGTGTCTATGGTTTCTATACAATCACACTCTGGGGCCCCCATTTCAGCAGGTAGCAGGGTGGACAGATTTAGCGTGTGACAGTTTTTTATTGTAGCCAGTGGGTTGTCTAAAAGCATAGCCTGAACTTTAATCAACCTTCTGGGGGATAGCCACTCTGTTTCCTTAGAACTTACTAAAGCCTGAACCTGGTGTGGAGTCCATATAGTGATTGGCTGACCAAACGTTAACTTTACAGCCTCCTTTAGCAGGGTTGTAGTAGATATTTCTGCCATAGGCAAGGAGGCCATCCCTTAGTAGTTTGATCTAATTGTTTAGAGAAACAAGCAACCACCTGAGTAAAGGGTCCCAGTTTTTGAGTTAATACCCCAAGGATGAGTCCCCTTCCTTCGTGAATATAAAAGTTAAAGGGTTTAGCTAAATCTAGGAGGTCCAGAGCAGGGGACTGAAATAATTGCTCTTTCAATTCTTGAAAGGCCCCTCCGCATTCTGAATTCCATTCAAAACAATCATCATCCTTTCCTTTCAACTTTTCATATAGAGGCCTTGTTATTAAACCATAGTTCAGGATCTAGACATAGCGAAACCCAGCCATCCCCAGGAAACTCCTAAGCTGGCTTCTAGTTTTAGGAGGGACAAGCCCCAAAATGACTTCTTTCCTTTCCTGGGGTAGGTTTCTCTGACCTTCTGTGAGAATGAAAACTAGGTAGGTCACCCTAGTTTGTGATATTTGAGACTTTTTCTTGGACACCGTATATTCTTTATCAGCTAGGTGGTTCAGAGTGGTTACAGTGTTTTTTCAGAGGACTCCTTAGTAGGGCTGGTGATCAGAATGTTGTCTACATACTGGAGGAGGGTTTTCTCCTCCAGATGTAGATCTTTTAGATCCTTAGCTAAAGTTTCCCTGAAGATGGTGGGGGAATTTTTGAACTCTTAGGGCAGGACTGTCCAGCAGTATTGTTTTTTTTTGTTTGTTTGGGTCCTGCCACTCAAAAGCAAAATTTTTTGTGACTCTGGGGCTAATAGAATACAGAAGAAGACAGCTTTTAAATCTGATACAGAATACCAAGTCCTGGTAGATGGTAGAGTGGCCAGAACAGTATAGGGATTAGGGACCGCTGGATGAATATCCTCAATGGCTTCATTGACTGCCCTCAGGTCCTGTACCATCCAGTATTCCCCATTGGGTTTCTTTACAGGAAGAATGGGGGGATACAGTAAGTCCCCTATATACGAACCTTCAAGTTGTGAACTTTCAAAGATGCGAACTTGCCCCTGTATGCCAGCTGCTGTACTGTACTACTGTACTTTTCAAGGTACTTTACTGTAAGATTAAAAATATTTCTTTACTTTTTTGTGTTTGTTTTTATGTATTATTTGTGTGAAAAGTATTATAAACCTATTACTGTACAGTACTATATAGCCAATTATTTTAGTTGTGTACGTAGGCTAAACTTCGTTGGACTTACGAACAAATTGGACTTACGAATGCACTCTCATATGGAACTCGTTCGTTCATAGAGGACTTACTGTATTCCAGGCTAACTGGCATAGTCTAACAAGGCCCTGGTCAGTTAGGTCCTGTGTAATAGGGGCAATGCCCAACAGGGCCTCCTGATGAAGAGGGTAATGTTTTCTACTGGCCAAGTATGTCTGGGTTTTAGATGGACTATCACAGGACTGGTTCCTACAGCTCGTCCCACCCGTCCCTGGGCCCAGCCTTCAGGATTTACTCCAGGGAGATCAACTTGCTCTGTCCTGGGAGGTGTGTCCTCAGACATTAACATTATCATCTTTGGTCTTTGTCTAAGGGGACTCCAATCTCCAGTTTGTCTCCCATTAAGTAGATAGTAGCCCCCAATTTATGTAAGATATCTCTTCCTAGGGGTACAGGGCATTCAGGGACATGCAAGAAGGGGTGGGTGAGTGTGTGCTTGTCAAATTTACATTCTAGTGGCTCTGTAAGTGCCCAATCTTGGGCCTTCTCTGATACCCCCATAACTTTACAACTCTTATGACCAAGGTTTGCCTGATCTGGTGTTCAGAACCAAGTAAATGACACTGGTGTTGACTAAAAATTCAATAGGCTTTCCCCCTATGTCCAATGTCATCTGAGACTCGGAGTTCAATTGAAGTGGCAGCTTAGGAGCTCCCTGGCCCCATTATTCTTCATCTATTTGGACCATCTGCCTTCAAGGATAGTGGCCAGGATCTGCCATTTCCACCCCTCTTGGGGGACAGCAAGGGCATTCTCTCTTCTAGTGTCCCTCGTGTTTATATATGGCGCACTGATTGGGTCCTAGTTTCCTTGGCTTACTATCCTATACTGTGTCACTTGACAAGTGCCCCACATAAACTGCCTGCACTCAAGCTCTGGTCTCAGGCTCTGCATCTGGCAGGAGCCAGTCTGAGACTCCTTTCAACACTCGATGTTACAGAGAAGAAGACTGAGACCTGCCTGATGTTTTCATTTATTTGTGAAGAGCTACTCTTTCTGAGTACTCATAGAATTTCTTCCTCATTGTTTAAAAATTCTATCAGAATACATTCAGGTATTCTTTTTTCTAATAATTTGCCCAGGGCTTCCCTGGTGGTGCAGTGGTTGAGAGTCTGCCTGCCGATGCAGGGGCCGCGGGTTCTTGCCCTGGTCCGGGAAAATCCCACGTGCCGCGGAGCGGCTGGGCGCGTGAGCAGTGGCCGCTGAGCCTGTGCGTCCAGAGCCTGTGCTCCGCCGCAGGAGAGGCCACAGCAGTGAGAGGCCCGCGTACCGCAAAAAAAAAAATAATAATAATAATAATTTGCCCAGTACATGGTACTTGCCCTTAATTTTCAGATTGAAATCTTTCTTTGGATCAAGAAACTCATCTTCTATAATAACTATAAATGCAGTATAGCCTTTTTTCATCTTCTTTGATTACTGTTCTGCCATGATTCTGTCACCCCTTTCCGAAATTCTTCTTACGAACAAATTGGATCTCTTCCACTTGTGCCACATGTAGCTTTCATAATTTTCATCATTTTGCCCTTTTCTTCTGAGTTCTGGACAACCTCTCAAGTTTGCCTTCTGCTTAACTAACTAGATTTTCAGAAGTTGTTAGCCCCACAACTAACTAGCCCTTTGGGGTGACTATACTGCTCAGGTACTCTGCTCACTCCCATAAGTGGATATAGATAACATGCCATACACTTTTGTACTTAGTGACTTGCTTTGCCCAAGTGGAATTCTCTTCAGTGCCCAGGTCTTTGCTTGGTGTAGTCAAGCACCCTGTGAGCCTCTGGTCCTACCGGAAGGGTTCAAATACTACTGTTAGAAAAGAGTGAGTGGCAGGGAGATCAGCTCAGTGCTTTGTGACCACCTGGAGGGGTGAGATAGGGAGGGTGGGAGGGAGGGAGATGCAAGAGGGAAGAGATATGGGAAAATATGTATATGTATAACTGATTCACTTTGTTATAAAGCAGAAACTAACACACCATTGTAAAGCAATTATACTCCAATAAAGATGTAAAAAAAAAAAAAAGAAAGAAAAGAGTGAGTGGTAAGTCCAAGCTGAGCGCCTACCCCTCAAGTTCCCACGGGTGGCTCTCATTTCCAGGCCTTGGGGCTAACGGTACTTAACTCACAATATTGTGAACGTTATAAAAATAATGTACATAAAAATGCTTTCGGGGCTTCCCTGGTGGCGCAGTGGTTGGGAGTCCGCCTGCCGATGCAGGGGACGCGGGTTCGTGCCCCGGTCCGGGAGGATCCCACGTGCCGCGGAGCGGCTGGGCCCCGTGAGCCATGGCCGCTGGGCCTGCGCGTCTGGAGCCTGTGCTCCGCGGCGGGAGAGGCCACAGCAGTGAGAGGCCCGCGTACCGCAAAAAAAAAAAAAAAAAAAAAAGCGTTGTAAACATGAAAATGCCCTTCAATCTAGAACCGTCCAGTGGTGAAACCATGAAGGCATTCCAGTTATGGAGCTTTATGTAAAAACATCGTCATCTCCCCTTATTGATTTGGGGAGTGGGCAGATTGATTAGCTGAGAGAACTGGGAGCATCAGCCCCTTTTCCACATATTTTTCTGAATGTCTTGCTCCTTTGTAAGGACTTGTCCTGAGGATACCTGCTGCTTTTAATCTACCCAGCACCCTTTTTCCCTTTTTACTAGTACTGGCACTCAAATGTCCCTTTCTAGATGCAGGTTCTCCTCATTATTAGTGGGCATGGTACATTACTAGTGGGGCTAATACCATAGCCATTCCAAGAGTAGGCATTTGACTCAACTGAAGCCAATAAATGTGAATCTCTTTTTGCTGGGGTTGGTGACCGGTAGAATGTTAGCCTGGAGCTATTCATGGCCAACTTTGCCACCAATGGAAGGAACCTATCAGAGAATGGGATCAAAGCAAAAAAGAGCAGAATTAAGACATATCAAGAGACAGATTTCTGTCTGAGCACCTGGATCCTGCAGCATCTGAGCATGGCCTACCCTGCACCTTTAATTCCTAAACCTCCCCTTTTTGGCTAAGCTTATTTGAGTTGATATTCTCTCATTTACAACAAAAGACCACTAAAAATAAAAGCTACATATAAATTTGGTCCTTCATTGAGATTACATTTGCAGTGTGCCATGTAAAAAAAGAGGGACTGAAAGTTTAAGTTTCAAGCTCTTCCACTTATCAGTTGAGTTGACATTGTGCTACGGTCTGAAATCCTTATTTCCCCCAAATACATATGTTGAAACCTAACCCCCAAGGAGAGATATATTGCCTGTTCTTTTGTCATGAAAATTGATGTCAGTTGACTATTCTCTTATTTTTTAATTTTTATTTTATATTGGAGTATAGTTGATTAACAATGTTGTGTTTTAGGTGTACACCAGTTATACATATACATATTCTTTTTCAAATTCTTTTCCATTTAGGTTTTTACAGAATATTGAGCAGAGTTCCCTGTGCTACACAGTAAATCCTTGTTGGTTATCTATTTTAAACATAGCAGTATGTACACATCAATCCCAACTTCCCAATCTATCCCTTCCCCCACCCTTCCCCCCTGGTAACCATAAGTTCATTCTCTAAGTCTGTGAGTCTGTTTCTGTTTTGTAAGTAAGTTCGTCTGTATCAATTTTTTTAGATTCCACATATAAGTGATATCATGTGATATTTGTCTTTCTCTGACTGGCTTACTTCACTTAGTATGATAATTTCCAGGTCCATCCATGTTGCTGCAAATCGCATTATTTCATTCGTTTTATAGCTAATATTCCATTGTATATATGTACCACATCTTCTTTATCCATTCATCTGTTGATGGACATTTAGGTTGCTTACATGTTCTGGCTACTGTAAATAGTGCTGCAATGAACATTGGGTTGCATATGTCTTTTCAAATGATGGTTTTCTCTGGATATATTACCAGGAGTGGGATTGCTGGATCATATGGCAGCTCTATTTTTAGTTTTTTAAGGAACCTCCATACTGTACTCCATCATGGCTGTGCCAATTTACATTCCCACCAACAGTGCAAGAGGGTTCCCTTCCTCCACACCCTCTTCAGCATTTATTGTTTGTAAACTTTTTTTGATGGCCACTCTGACTGCTGTGAGGTGGTATCTCATTGTAGTTTTGGTTTGCATTTCTCTAATAATTAGTGATATTGAGCATCTTTTCATGTGTTTGTTGGCCATCTGTATGTCTTCTTTGGAGAAATGTCTGTTTAGGTCTTCTGCCCATTTTTTGGTTGGGTTGTTTGTTTTTTTGATATTGAGCCTCATGAACTGTTTGTAAATTTTGGAGATTAATCCCTTGTCGGTCACATCATTTGCACATATTTTCTCCCATTTTGTGGGTTGTCTTTTTGTATGGTTTATTGTTTTGTTAGTTTTTTTCTGTGAAAAAAATTTTTGAGTTTAATTAGGTCCCATTTGTTTATTTTTGTTTTTATTTCCATTACTGTAGGAGACAGATCGAAAAAGATATTGCAGGATTTCCTTGGTGGTGAAATGGTTAAGAATCTGTTTATCAATGCAGAGGACATGGGTTCGATCCCTGGTCCAGGAAGATCCCACATGCCATGGAGCAACTAAGCCCAGGCAAAACTACTGAGCCTGTGCTCTAGAGTCTGTGTGCTGCAACTACTGAAGCTTGTGTGTCACAACTACTGAAGCCCGTGCACCTACAGCCCATGCTCCACAACAAGAGAAGCCATCACAATGAGAAGCTCGCGCACTGCAATGAAAAGTAGCCCCCGTTTGCTCGCCGCAGCTAGAGGAAGCCATTGTGCAGCAATGAAGACCCAATGCAGCCAAAAAATTAATTAATTAATTAACAAATAAATAAATTAATAAATAAAAAGTATTTTAAAAAATAAAATAAAATAAATTTTAAACAAAAGAAAAAGATATTGCTTCAATTTATGTCAAAGAGTGCTCTTCCTACATTTTCCTCTAAGAGTTTTACAGTATCCAGTTTTACATTAAGGTCTTAAATCAATTTTGAGTTTATTTTTGTGTATGGTGTTAAAGAATGTTCTAATTTCTTTTTTTTTTTTTACATGTAGCTGTCCAGTTTTCCCAGCACCATTTATTGAGGAGACTGTCTTTTCTCCATTGTACTTGCCTCCTTTTTTGTAGATTAATTGACCATACGTGTATGGGTTTATTTCTGAGCTTTCTATCCTGTTCTATTGATCTATATTCGTTTTTGTGCCAGTACCATACTGTTTTGTGCCAGTACCATACTGTTTTGTGCCAGTACCATACTGCTTTGTAGTATAGTCTGAAGCCAGGGAGCCTGATTCCTCCAGCTCTGTTTTTCTTTCTCAAGATTGCTTTGGCTATTTGGGGTCTTTTTTGTCTCCATACAAATTTTAAGATTTTTTGTTCTAGTTCTGTGAAAAATGCCATTGGTAATTTGATAGTGATTGCATTGAATCTGTAGATTGCCTTGGGTGGTATAGACATTTTGACCATATTAATTCTTCCAATCCAAGAACATGGTATATCTTTCCATCTGTTTGTGTCATCTTCAATTTCATTCATCAGCATCTTATAGTTTTTGGAGTATAGGTCTTTTGCCTCCTTAGGTAGGTTTATTACTAGATATTTTATTCTTTTTAATGTGATGGTAAATGAGATTGTTTCTTTAATTTCTCTTTCTGATCTTTCATCATTAGTGTATAGAAATGCAACAGATCTCTGTATTTATTTGCATCCTGCAACTTTACCATATTCATTGATGAGCTCTAGTATTTTTCTGGTAGCATCATTATGATTTTCTATGTATAGTATCATGTCATCTGCAAACAGTGACAGCTTTACTTCTTCTTTTCCAGTTTATATTCCTTTTACTTCTCTGATTGCCATGGCTAGGACTTCCAAAACTATGTTGAATAATAGTGGTGAGAGTGGACATCCTTGTCTTGTTCCTGATCTTAGAGGAAATGCTTTCAGCTTTTCACCATTGAGTATGATGTTAGCTGTAGGTTTGTCATATATGGCCTTTATTATGTTGAGGTATGTTCCCTCTATGCCCACTTTCTGGAGAGTTCTTGTTATAAATGGGTTTTGAATTTTGTCAAAAGATTTTTCTGCATCTATTGAGAGGATGATATGGTTTTTATTCTTCAATTTGTTGATGTGGCATATCACACTTATTTGTGGAAATTGAAAACTCCTTGCATCCCTGGGATAAATCCCAATTGATCATGGTGTATGAGCCTTTTAATGTATTGTTGGGTTCAGTTTGCTAGTATTTTGTTGAGGAATTTTGCATCTATGTTCATCAGTGGTATTGGCCTGTAATTTTTGTTTTTGTGGTATTTTTGTCTGGTTTCGATATCAGGGTGATGTTGGTCTCACAAAATGAGTTTGGGAGTGTTCCTTCCTCTGCAATTTTTTGGAATAGTTTCAGAAGGACAGGTGTTAACTCTTCTCTAAGTGTCTGATAGAATTCACCTGTGAAGCCAACTGGTCCTAGACTTTTGTTTGTTGGGAGTTTTTTTTTTTTTTTTTTTTTTGCAGTACGCGGGTCTCTCACTGTTGTGGCCTCTCCCATTGCGGAGCACAGGCTCCGCACGCGCAGGCTTGGCAGCCATAGTACACGGGCCCAGCCACTCCGCGGCATGTGGGATCTTCCCGGACCGGGGCATGAACCCGTGTCCCCTGCATTGGCAGGCGGCCTCTCAACCACTGCGCCACCAGGGAAGCCCTGTTGGGAGTTTCTTAATCACAGTTTCAATTTCGGTACTTGTGATTGGTCTGTTCATATTTTCTATTTCTTCCTGGTTCTGTGTTGGGAGGTTGTACCTTTCTAAGAATTTATCCATTTCTTCTAGGTTGTCCATTTTATTGGCATATAGTAATTCATAGTAGTCTCTTATGATCTTTTGTATTTCTGTTGTACTGGTTGTTACTTCTCCTTTTTCATTTCTAATTTTATTGATTTGCCTTCTCGCTTTTTTTCTTGACAAGTATGGCTAAAAGTTTATCAATTTTGTTTATATTTTTGAAGAAACAGCTTTTAGTTTCATTGATCTTTTCTGTTGCTTTTTAAATCTCTATTTCATTTATTTCTGCTCTGATCATTATAATTTCTTTCCTTCTACTAACTTTGGATTTTGTTTGTTCTTCTTTATCTAGTTGCTGTAGGTGTAAAGTTAGGTTGTTTATTTGAGATTTTTCTTGTTTCCTGAGGTAATATTGTATTGCTATAAACTTCCCTCTTAGAACCACTTTTGCTGTGTCCCGTAGGTTTTGGATCATTGTGCTTTTGCTTTCATTTGTCTCTAGGTATCTTTTCTAAAATAAATTTATTTATTTATGGCAGTGTTGGGTCTTCACTGCTGCGCGTGGACTTTCTCTAGTTGCGGCGAGCGGGGACTACTCTTCATTGAGGTGCACGGGCTTCTCACTCCAGTGGTTTCTCTTGTTGAGGAGCACAGGCTCTAGGTGTGTGGGCTTCAGTAGTTGTGGCATGTGGGCTCAGTAGTTGTGGCTTTTAGGGCTCTAGAGCACAGGCTTAGTTGTTGTGGTGCACAGGCTTAGTTGCTCCATGGCATGTGAGATCTTCCCAGACCAGGGATCGAACCCGTGTCCCCTGCTTTGGCAGGCAGATTCTTAACCACTGTGCCACCTGGGAAGTCTCTCTAGGTTTTTTTTAATTTCCTCTTTGACTTCTTCAGTGATCAATTGTTTGTTTAGCAGCATATTGTTTGTATGTTTTTTTTCTTGTATTTGATTTCTAATCTCATAGCATTGTGGTCAGAAAAGATGCTTGATATGATTTCAATTTTCTTAAATTTACTGAAGCTCGCTTTGTGGTCCAGCATGTGATCCTGGAGAATGTTCCTTGTGTACTTTAGAAAAATGTGTATTCTGCTGCTTTTGGATGGAATACTCTATAAATATCAATTAAGTCCTTATGATCTAATGTGTCACTTAAAGCCTGTGTTTCCTTATTGATTGGATGATCTGTCCACTGATGAAATGGGGTGTTAAAGTCCCCCACTATTATTGTATTGCTGTTGATTTCCCTTTTTATGGCTGTTAGCATTTGCCTTATATATTGAGGTGCCCCTATGTTGGGTGTATATATATTTACAATTGTTATATATTCTTCTTGGGTCAGTACTTTATGTAGTGTCCTTTGTTTCTTGTAACAGTCTTTATTTTAAAGTTTATTTTATCTGATATGAGTATTGCTACTCCAGCTTTCTTTTGATTTCCATTTGCATGGAATACATTTTTCTATCCCCTTACTTTCTTTTTTTTTTTTTGTGGTACACAGGTCTCTCACTATTGTGGCCTCTCCCGTTATGGAGCAACAGGCTCCGGACGGGCAGGCTCAGTGGCTATGGCTCACGGGTGCAGCTGCACCACCGCATGTGGGATCTTTCTGGACCGGGGCACAAACCCATGTCCCCTGCATCGGCAGGCAGACTCTCAACTACTGCGTCACCAGGAAAGCCCTATCCCCTCACTTTCAGTCTTGTGTGTGTCCCTAGGTCTGAAGTGGGTTTCTTGTAGACAACATATATATGTTTTTGTATCCATTCAGCCAGTCTATGTCTTTTGGTTGGAGCAGTTAATCCATTTATGTTTAAGTTAATTATCAATATGTATGTTCTTATTGCCATTTTGTTAATTATTTTGGATTTGTTTTTGTAGGTGTTTTTCTTCCCTTCCTCTTTTGTTCTCTTCTCTTGTGATTTGGTAACTAACTTTAGTGTTCTGTTTGGATTTCTTTTTTTGTGTGTGTATCTATTGTAGGTTTTCGGTTTGCGGTTACCATGAAGTTTTGATATAGCAGTCTATATATAAACAAGATTGTTTTAAGATGCTGGTCTTTTAATTTCAAATGCATTTCCCATATCCTACAATTGTGCTCTCCTCTTCTCACAATTTGCTGGTTTTGATATCATATTGATGATCAGATGATTTCCTACCTTTACTTTATGTTTGCTTTTACTGGTGAGCTCTTCCATTTGTAATTTTCTTGTTTATAGTTGTGACCTTTTCTTTTCCCCCTAGAGAAGCTTCTCTAGCATTTGTTGCAAAGCTGGTCTGGTGGTCTTGAATTCCCTTAGCTTTTTCTTGTTTGTAAAACTTTTGATTTCTCCGAATTTGAATGAGAGCCTTGCTTATGGGAGTTCCCTGTATGTTATTTGTTGCTTTTCCCTTGTTGCTTTTAATATTTTTTCTTTGTCTTTAATTTTTGTCAATTTGATTACTACATGTCTTGGCATGTTCCTCCTTGGGTTTATTCTTCCTGGGACTATCTGCTTCCTGGACTTGGGTGGCTGTTTCCTTTCCCATGTTAGGGAAGTTTTCAGCTATTATCTCTTCAAATATTTTCTCAGGTTCTTTCTCTCTTCTTCTGGGACCCCTATAATGCAAATGTTGGTGCATTTAATCTTGTCCCCAGAGATCTCTTAAACTGTCCTAATTTCTTTTCATTCTTTTTTCTTCTGTTCTGTGCAGTGATTTCCACAATTCTGTCTTCCAGGTCACTTATCCATTCGTCTGCCTCATTTATTCTGCTATTGATTCCTCCTAGTATATTTTTCATTTCAGTTATTGTATTGTTCATCTCTGTTTCTTTGTTCTTTACTTCTTCTAGGTCTTTGTTAAAACATTTCTTGTATCTTCTCCACCTGTGCCTCTATTCTTTTTCTGAGATCTTCTTTACTATCATTACTCTGATTCTTTTTCAGGTAGATTGCCTATCTCCACTTCACTTAGTTGTTCTTCTGGGGTTTTATCTTGTTTCTTCATCTGGGACATATTCCTCTGCCTCATTTTTTCTAAATTCCTGTGATTGTGGTTTCCATTCCACAGGCTGCAGGATTGTAGTTCTTCTTGCTTCTGCAGTCTGCCCCCTGGTGGATTGGGCTATCTGAGAGGTTTGTGCAGGCTTCCTGGTGGGAGGGACTAGTACCTGCTCACTGGTGGGTGGAGCTGGGTCTTGTCCCTCTGGTGGACAAGGCCATGTCAGGAGGTGTTTATTGGGCAGCTGTTGACCCGGGGAGACTTTAAGCAGCCTGTCTGCTGGTGGGTGGGGCTGTTTCTTTGTTTTATACCAGCCTGAATGAACAAAGACACTCTGCATAAGTCACGTCTGAGCCTTATTCATTATCTTTAAAATAGAATAAGATCCTACTTACTTCACAGGTCTGTTTTATATATCAAATGTGAAATCTATATGCAAGTCCTCTGGGAGTTACAAAGCATTCTGGAAAAGTAAGTTATAATGTCCAATTGTGTTATTTTGGCTTATTCCAAGGAGAGATATATTGGCTATTCTTTTGTCATGATAATTGGTGTCCATTTACTGTTCTTCAAAATAATTTTATTTTACCCTTTTAGCTAAAAAAATTTAGGTAATCTTTAATTCTTCTTCATTCCCCCCCTGATGTTTCTAACTAAAATATCAGGAAAGCTTTATCAAAAAGTGTCCTGAAAAAATGGTACAATATCTGGGGAGTGGCAGGGTAGTGGGTAGGGGTATAGATGCAAGAAAATTGGCTGTGACTTGATAATTATTAAAGCTGGATAACTACATGGATGTTCATTTATTCTATTTTCTCCACCTTCATATATGCTGGAAATTTTCCATATAAAAATGGGAAAGTTCCCTGTAACTCTAAGGTAACAAACACCTGTCTGAGAAGACTTGTTAATTGCAGCTCTTTAATTCTATAATATATATTCAAATGTCAGGTCTAGTTTTAATAGATAAAATCACATGACTCAACTTACAGAAATATAATGGTGATAGATAATCCAGAAAAATACCCTAGCTAGAGCTAACAAAGAGAAAAGCAGGGCTTAACAATGGTGATGATGATGATAAGAATTTATCACAAATATAAACAGCATCATCACCATTATCACTACAGCTAAAATCCCAACAACTTAGTAGACACTGCTCTTTGAATTGCTTTATGCTCTTTACAGTGTTTAATGTACCTATGTCCTTACTGGGAAAAAAAAAAAAAGAAACCTGTGGAAAATAAAAGGTGAAAAAAAGTGAAAGAACATTCTTAAAAACTATCAGGACTTCCCTGAAACCAAAAGATCATACCCCACATTCCAAAAGGTCTACATTCGAACTCTGCCACGTGGATGACCAGCTAGCCTGATTAGTAGGATGCAAGTCACTATGTAAACTAAAGGTCATGTGAGGAAATGTGAAAGCTCTGGGATTTGGAGCTAAAAGTAATGGATTGAAATAGCTCAACTATTTACTGGCTCTTGTTTTTGGGCAATTCATCTAACCTCACTGAAACTTATTCATCTTTAAAATGGAAATGATAGTAATCTCCACCTATGGGGATGCCAAATATGGCATGTGGAGGTGAAAGAGCTTTGTAAACTGTAGCAGTCTGACTTTTTATTGACAGTTGTTGTTGCTATTATTATAAGAATATTTTCATGGTAAAATGTTTCAAAGTCATGTAATACTTATATTCAGAACGTTTTTCTTAAAACTTACACAAATTTCTCCTGTTAATATTAAAGTCCACTCTTCTTAGTGACAATAAATGTGTCCATTCAACATCACTCATAGAGCATCGTATCCAAAACCATAGATCCAGTCATGCTTATGCTGGAAGGGAACCTGCCAATCAGTCCAGCCTTCTCATTTCACACATGAGGAAACTAATGTCCATAGTGATGAATCATTGGTCGAGATGATACAGCTGGTAGGGTGAGAGCCTGAACTGAAATCTAAGTCTCTGGACTCAAGATCAAGGTCCACAGCATTCTACCATCTTAAAAAGAAGAAAAAAATACTGGAATCAAGAGTAATCAAGACACCTTATCTCTGTTATTGTTTATCAGAGTGCAATAATCTTGTGCATTCCTTGGAATACAAGTTCTTCAAGATGTTAATATATGTTATAAATAAAAGGGTTCCAGAGTTAAATTTATAAAATATTAGACAATTTGATATTAAGCAGGATTGTTTACAGAGACTTCTCAAAGATTTGTACCAATATACTATTAGATTATAATCTGAGAGACAGCAGAATTTCCCCAAAATATCTGATCATAGAACCCTTATTTTAGTACACAGACTCCAGAGCCAGATAGCCTTTGTTCAAACTATGTCTCTGGTAACTGTGCCACCTTCGACAAATTACTTAATCATTTTGTGCCTTAGTTTCTGAATGTGAAAATTTGAAATAATAAAGGCAGCTATTTCATGGGTTTTTTGGAAGATTCAAAGAGTTAACAAATGTGAAATATTTGGAACAGTACTTGGCTCCTAGTAAACACTAGAAAAGTGTTTGCTATTGTTATATTATTGCTGTTGTTGTATTGCTAGTGGTATTCCAATGATTATTTTAGACAACTACACATTAACATCTGATCTAGGTCAGATGCAGCAACTTGAGAAACTGCTTTAGGTCAGTGGTTACCAAACATGATGGGTCTTCAGAGGACAGATTCCCAGCCTTCCCACCTGAGATTCCAATGCAATTGATTGTGATGGGGTCAAAGAATTTGCACTAAGTTTATAAGCACCTCAGATGATTCTGATGCTCAATCAGGTTTGGGGTCCACTAATCATAACAATGCTTTCTTTACACTCCTCTCTTAAGGCCTGTATTTCAAAACTCTAGGAAATGTTTTCCCCTCAGCTTGTGTGAACTTTGGAGATTTAAGGGGAGACAAAAGAGACAGACTATAAACCCAGCATGTCTAGTGGATTTGTCTGTCATGCCACTGAGCCAACCTCTCTCTTAACAAGCCACTTAGGTGTTGTAGTGGTTTAAAGCAGCTAATGCAGAAATGTGGGTGAGGCCTTCCAAAAGGGTTAGCCTCTCATGGTACAGAGCAGCAAAGAGAAGGGGAAAAAATAGATAGATGCCTTTCACTGTTTGAGGATATGAGCAATTTCCCTGCAGTGCCTGTTATGACATTTTGCAATTCCAACAGCAACAAGTGATAGTGACTGTTTCCCCAGACCTTCACCCACAGAATGAACTGTCAAACCTTTGTATTTTTGCCTATCAATGTGAAATGTGGTATGTCAGTATAGTTTTAATTTGCATGTTCTCTTCATAGGTTTAGGGACCTTTGTATTTATTTTTCTGTAAAATATACAGCTTTTCATTACAGGTATGCCCCGCTTTCCAAAAGTTGGCTTTAGGCCTCTTCAGTTTATGGAAAGGCCTACATTAATACCTGTTTTCACTAACCGAAAGAAATCTGAAGAGGATTTTCCCTTTCACACACACACACAAAGGCAGAAAGCAAAACTAATGTTCAGCATTTGATTTGCAGCCAGTGATTATAGAGGCAGAGCACACCCCTAGCAGCGAGAGCAGCACCACCATGCTCTTTCCCTGGTAACGACACTCAGCATCAGCCGCCATAGCTTTGAACTGTGTCCGAGAGTATCTGTGCTTTATCTCAATTTATTTTATGCATCTGTTAGCAAGATGTGTCCTAAGGTAATTGCTTCTTTGCTTTACATTATTTTGGTTTACTTATAAAAGATTTCATTGAAAAAAAGTTTCATAGGAATGCTCTACTTTTGGATATCGGGGTGTATTTCCTTTGTCAAGAGTGTAAGCTGTTCCACTTAAGTTCATAAACCACTGAAAGAGTTACAGAAATAAAACAAAGGGCACCCATTTCCAGGATCAGGTGTCCTTATTGTTGCTAAAGAAGCCACAAGGCACCAAGGAGACCATGTAGCCATTCCTAACTGAAGTAGACCAGGCTGTTACCTGATTCACTCTGAGAACAACAACAAGCTTCTCCTCATCAGTTACACCAAAACATCGTGTTAAATCCCCTTGTGTGGAGAACTAGGAGATTTGGTCTCCACTTTTAGGGAGTCTATGTTATCTTTCTCCATGTGTCCACAAAGCAAAATGTCTAGATGCTTCAAGAAAATTGCTTTCACACCTTTATGCTATTCTAATATAAACCAAATATGGCTATTTAACATGTTGTAAAAATTAAATTGATTGTGGTCTTTAGATACTGAATTGATTAAAATTACTCTAATTCAAAAATATTATGTATCTGCTAACCATAATATAGTTATATAAGGTTTGAAAAGAATTACCCTTTTTTAAATTCTATTTTGTCATTATTTTGCTAATTACATTGCCCCCCAAAATTAGTACTTAGTGGTTAAATGTTATGGAGGAGTATATGTCACTTAAAGCGTAACTGGAATTGAACCCGCTATGGGAGAAGACACTGGCTTCAGGTAATATGAAATTACTCTATTGTCTTTGGAGCTTACTAACTAGAAGGTACTTGAAAGTTATTATACTGATTATAATACCATAAATAACTGTAAAATAATGGAGTTTTTCCCTGAGTAAAAGCATATTTTTTCTCTTTTATTCCTAATGCACGGGTAAGCAGAAAGGACACTTTCATCCAGCTACTCCATGTGGGCTCTCATCCAATAAAAGGGACACAGACACTAAATAATAATCATACAAAACACTAAATATATCATTTCCCATTAGCACAGCACACATCCTATTCCTGGTAGTGGAAATTAGGCCATGCTTATGTGAGAGCT